>NW_028190417.1:0-41311 GCF_048542155.1 Nylanderia fulva | reverse complement strand
CCCAAACGGGGAAAAGAAAAGAATCAGTAAAAAAAAATTTCAATTCTTTGAAATCGATAAAACGCCCAAAGCAATTTTTTTGAGAACTTCTAAATATAAAAACGATTTAAAAAAAGCAAAGATTTAAAAAAAAAAAAAATGTAAAAAATTAAAGAAAAAAAGCCCACAAAAAAGTAAGAAAAAAAATTATTTTTAGTCTAAAAAAGTCTGCGACAATAAAATCTAAAGTTACAAAAAATCGAACGCAAATAAAAGACCTTTTCCAAAAAAATTAGATAAAAATTTACACCGATATTTGTAATGCAAATTGAGTAGGTAAAAAATATTTTTTTTAATTTTAAATTTTTTTAAAGTTTCCTTATATATAATATATATTATTAAATTTTAAAATTTTTTATTTTTCACTGTAAAAATTTTAAAAGGTATTAATCGAAAATTTTTAATAATCGAAAAAGGGGAATAAAAAAAATTTGCAAATTTTGCAGTTTTTTAAAATTTTTATCAGGAAACTAAATGGTTTTTTAAATTTCAAAAATTTTAAAAAGTTTAAAAAGTTGGAAAAACCATAAGAAAAAATGAGGGGAAAAAATTAAAAAAAAAAGAATTAGATTCGAATTAATATGCTGCCTTTAAGCCGGGAAAAGAGCCAAGGAAAAGAAAAAAAAAAATTTAAAAGGAACTGTTTTTCTTTTTTGATCCCAAAGTTCAATATAAATTAATTTTTAAAAAATTTCAAGAGAAATAAGCGAAAAAATATAGGGGCCCAAAAATCGGAAACGGGATAATTAAATTTTTGGGTTTGTTTCCTGGCTCTTTGCCCGGCTTAGAAGGCGCAATTTATTTTTAATTGGAGCCGAAAAATATTTTTTCGAATTTTTTTTCGATTTCCCGCGATACCGTGAAAATTCAGAGAATTGATAATCAATAAAAAACAATGGTTCTGCAGAAATGGTATAAAAAATATTTCTTTTTATTACGATTTAAAAAAAATTTTGAAATTTTATAAAAGCAATATTTTGGACAATTTTTTTTATAATGTTAAATAATTTTTAAAAGAAAAAAAAAGTAATTTAATTTTTTATAAGGAAAAAAAAAATTTATATTTTTATATTTTTGATCATAAATAATATTAATTAAAAATTTTTTAATTTTTAGCAAAACTTGTTTTTGGGGTAAGATCTCTGATGTGATTCTACATGATGAAAATTTTTTAAAAAATAAAATTTTGAATGGAATTATTTGGGGGGGTGAAAATGAAAAATTCCTTTTTAAAAAATTTTTGAAATTAAAAAGAAGTTATAAATTAACCACAGAAAGTTTTATTGACAAATTTTTACACTTTATATATACATTTAGCATGGTTTTATTTTGGTGATGCTATTAAAAAATTAATTATTTTTTTAAATGTAAAAGGAAATAAAAAAATTTTGAATGTAATATAATTACATTTATATAAAAAATTAATCGCTTTTAAATTTTTTAAAATTAACCAAAAATTTTTAAACTTGTTGTTGAGTCGCGAACTTTAAAAACCTTAACAAATAAGGAAGTAGGTATAATTTAAAAAGGAATTTTGCCCAACGAGATTGACAGTTTTTAAGTTATTTAAATTTCCAAAAATTTAAATATTTTATTTTTACTCAAAAATTTTTTTTTTTTAGAAAATGTTTTTAAAAAGGGGAACAATCACATTGTTTTATTTTTGGGGTTAGTTTTTTTAAATTAAAAAAACTTTAAAAATTTTTTTTTTTTTGATAGAATTTATTCAGAATTACTTTTGCACCTTGTAAACAATCAATTTTTTTTGGAAAAAAAAGAAAAAAAAGAAGAGATGCGAAAAAGGGAATCTAAACAAAAAAAGGGGAAAGGTATTAAAGAATAATTTTAATTAAAAAATAAAAATTTGAAGTTTATTTTCGTTTTTTAAGTTTTTTTATTCGTTATTTATAGATTTTAAAGTTTATTTTTATATTTTTTTTTTATTTTTAAGGATTAATTTCTAACAGTAATTTTATATATTTTTATTATTTTAAAAGGTTAGTATTAAAAAATTGATAGTGTAATGCAAAAAAGTAATATTTTAAAATTATTTTTTTAAAATAGTTAAACGAGAAAAGTTATAATAATATATACAGTTGAATATTAAAGTAATTTAAAGTTCTAAGTATTTTAGTACTTTTATGCGTAGCTGTAGCATAAAAAATTAACAATCACTATGTTTATTTTATTAATGCCTATATATTAAAAAGTTATGCACATTTAAGTTTTCTAACAATTGTATCAATTTTTTTTCATAATTCTGATAAAGTGATAACTAGAATTTAAAAAAAATTACTTTAAAAATGATTTATTATAAGTATTAATTATATATGTTAGTGATATAGTTATTAAATATGATTAAATGATGTGATTTAACGTGAATGTGTATTAAATGATAGTTATACACCCACACACACGTACATATATAATAATATGGCTTATATTTTTTGGAACGTATATATGTATTATTTAAAAAATAAAAATGTAATTAAATAAATTACATTTATAATCTTTGAGACAAGCATATGACTACTGGCAGGATCAACCAGGGAGCTTCGTGTTCGGTTACTCGCAAGGGAGTAACTCGCGAGCGAGCCCGAAGACTCGTCGCTAGCTCTTTCTTTCGCGCGCGCGCGCGTTCGATGCCGAAACACCGACGCGCGCGCGACACGCTCGTATGTTGCCATTTTATTTGCCGCCGGTCTTGCTCAGCCGGTCGGCGGACACTCTGCTGTGTTTAACGCTATTATGTAAAGCGTACGAGAGAACGACGGAGGCGAGAGTAAACCCCCGACGCCGCCGCCTCTCCTCTTCTTCCTCCTCCTCTCCGTTCAAAAAATCCACAAGATCAAAATACTCGTGTTCTTATTCTCCCAAATGTTATGATGCGCGGTCTCGAGAGACCGCGCGATTCACCCTGACGCTAGATCGACGATGGCGATGCTTAGACGTCGAGGACTGTTCTGTCTGGTTCGTACGCGTTTAACCGCACACGACCAGCAATAAGATTTCGCTACGGCGTACAAAGCGAGCGGGAAGAAGCAACTCTTCCCGCAAACTCGTATCCGTGGAGTAGATGCTCGGTAAGCGCGACGATTCCGCTGCTGCGTACGAAACGAGAGGGAACCGCGCGGCCAACACACTAGAGGCGTGCGCGCCACATAAGAGCCATTCGGTCTTGCGACACCGACTCGTGGCAATGCTGTGCTCGTAATAAATAAGTGTGCGTTAATTTTGCGCGCGTTCGGCGACGAACGAGAAGAGCCGCACCGTAATCCCCGGCGAAGAGGAATACGAGACGACGCGAGAGTCGAACGTACGTTCTCGCGAGACACGCAACCTCCAAGCATGAGAAGACTTGGCGGCGGCGCGTTCTGCGACGATCGTTATATTATTTTATATATTCGTGGTTTTCCAAATCAAACATTTTATATAAATGTTCTCTCCGTGTCAGAGTCGCGACTCGACAAAATCCGTTCTCGACCCGTTCGGGCGATTCTTCGTTTGTCAACGTCGAGAGCGCGACACGTACAATATTAATCTCTCCTACCCTCTTATAGTACCCAACCGACCGGCCAAGCGGTCGGCGACGGTACGGAGAGCGGTCGAAACACGCCGGAGTGGCGAGAGACTCGAGAAAGTACGTTTACGACTCGTCCGGACTCGCTCGACTCGTTCGACGCGCCGAGCGCGACGTATCTCTTATAGTACCCAACCGGCCGGCCAGGCGGTCGGCGACGCACGGTCCTACGCACGGCCGTATGCGAGCGCGAGCGCCGAAAGGCGCGTTCAATCGAGACATAGTCGCGGAGAGCGAACGATCGAAAAGTCCTATTGTACGATAAAATATTATCACGATAGCCGTATGGCGAATGTCAAACAACGATAATTAGCATTAATTAAGAAGGAAACAACGAAATGCCGGGACAATAAGGTAAAGCACCGACGGTACCTCCGGGCCGGGCGGCCACTCCGGCCGGGCGGCACCTCCGGGTCGGGCGGCACCTCCGGGCCGGGCGACACCTCCGGGAAACCACGGCCGACCGGCGACACCTCCGGGCCGGGCGACACCTCCGGGAACCACGGCCGACCGGCGGCACCTCCGGGCCGGGCGGCACCTCCGGGCCAGGCGACACCTCCGGGAACTACGGCCGACCGGCGACACCTCCGGGCCGGGCGACACCTCCGGGAACCACGGCCGACCGGCGACACCTCCGGGACGGGCGGCACCTCCGGACGACCGAATGATCTCTCGAAGTCAGACGACCGCCGGCGGTACCTCCGGAACACTTAACGACGATTTACGGCGCCGCAACGAGGAGAGCTACGTAGAAACGTTTCGGCCGAAAGTTACTTACTATTCGGCGCTCGCTCGACATGAGGGCGCTGTCCGATTACTAACTCGAAACGTGTCTCTCAAACCCACGTGTCGGAGACATATATTTCGAATTATTACGGATGATACGCAACACGCAAGCTGCGGTGACCGCGATTACGGTACGGAACACTCGCCCGATGCGAAATCACGCGCGCGGCAACCGAGACGGCTCGTTACGGGCGTGATTATACGTGCGGCACCACATAACGGCCGGCGTCAACTTGGGGACGGACGGCACCTCCGGACGGGCGACACCTCCGGACGACCGAATGATTTCACCAAGTCCGTCGCCCGCCGGCGGTACCTCCGGGGCACTTGACGGCGAGTAGCGCCGCTACGAGGAGATAATGCTAAGATACGGAAATACGTTTCGGACAAAGGTTTCGTACTTTTCGACGCTCCGCACGACCGCGCGACACGATTATTACGATATCTGCTAATTCCCGGCTACCACTCGTCGGATGCACAATCTTCGAGATTCTACGACCGATACGTAGACAAATGCAGGCAGGATGCCGATAAGCGAAGCCGGAGTGTTTGCACGAATAAACTTTCCGATGCGTCCTCATTTAATTAATCTCATTTAGCTCGCTCGTTAGCGGTACAAGCGAGAACTCGGGAACAGGCGCAAGTTCGCTCGCGGCGCGTTGCTCTCGCCGGCGAGCGAGAAATTTTTCCAGGCCCGATAGCGGCGTGTTGCCTTGATTAGCGGGCGACACCTCCGGCGGCACGCGCCGCCCGTAACCCAAGTCCGATCGCGGCGTGTTGCATTCGTTGGCGGGCGACACCTCCGGCGGCACGCGCCGCCCGTAACCCAAGTCCGATCGCGGCGTGTTGCTTTTGTTGGCGGGCGACACCTCCGGCCGCACAAGCCGCTTTTCCAAGTTCGCTCGCGGCGTGTTGCTTTCGCCGGCGAGCGACAAATTCTTCCAAGTTCGCTCGCGGCGTGTTGCTTTCGCCGGCGAGCGAGAAATTTTTCCAAGTCCGTTCGCGGCGTGTTGCTTTTCGCCGGCGAGCGAGAAATTCATCCAAGTCCGGTCGCGGCGTGTTGCTTTCGCCGTCGAACGTGTGGGGTCTCGTCTAACCGACAAGACGAATCCCCAAGCCGAGGGCTGAGTCTCACACAGATCGCAGCGTGGTAAACTGCTCTACCGAGTACAACCCCCGCCAGGTACCTAAGTCGTCTACAGACGATTCCGAGTCTCGACATCGAACTTGCGAAACCCATGATCGACCGGTTAGACGCCGTGCCGTCGTAGCGGTGAGATCCCGACGACGGGCGATGGCGCCGTACGGCAAACCGGGCTCGTGCGACGACCGGCCCGAGGACCGGCCGCCTAGTAGTGTCACATTGTTTTGAGCCTTTCGACTCACGAGACTCCTAGAGATATCATTGCCACCTTCGACTAGAGAGGATACGGCCTTAGAGGCGTTCAGGCATAATCCCACGGATGGTAGCTTCGCCCTACCGGCCGCTCGACCGAGTGCGTGAACCAAATGTCCGAACCTGCGGTTCCTCTCGTACTGAGCAGGATTACTATCGCAATGACTAGTCATCAGTAGGGTAAAACTAACCTGTCTCACGACGGTCTAAACCCAGCTCACGTTCCCTGTTGGCGGGTGAACAATCCGACGCTTGGCGAATTCTGCTTCGCAATGATAGGAAGAGCCGACATCGAAGGATCAAAAAGCGACGTCGCTATGAACGCTTGGCCGCCACAAGCTAGTTATCCCTGTGGTAACTTTTCTGACACCTCTTGCTGAAAACTCTTCAAGCCAAAAGGATCGATAGGCCGTGCTTTCGCAGTCTCTATGCGTACTGAACATCGAGATCAAGCCAGCTTTTGCCTTTTGCTCTACGCGAGGTTTCTGTCCTCGCTGAGCTGGCCTTAGGACACCTGCGTTATTCTTTGACAGATGTACCGCCCCAGTCAAACTCCCCGCCTGGCAGTGTCCTCGAATCGGATCACGCGGGAGTATTAACGGCGATCGGCCGAGGCCTCACGCCACTCTGACACGCTTGGCTCTAGAGCACCGTGACCGCCGGGGCGCGAAGCCCTCGGGGCACGCGCTCCGCCTAACCGAGTAAGTAAGGAAACGATGAAAGTAGTGGTATTTCACCGGCGATGTTGCCATCTCCCACTTATGCTACACCTCTCATGTCTCCTTACAGTGCCAGACTAGAGTCAAGCTCAACAGGTCTTCTTTCCCCGCTAATTTTTCCAAGCCCGTTCCCTTGGCAGTGGTTTCGCTAGGACAGTAGATAGGGACATTTTTTTTTTTTTATTCATTTATTCATTCGTTTAATGGTGGTTCGAGCTATTTGCTCATTTCCACTCTTATTTTCTCTTTTATTTATTTATTCTATTATTTATTAATTGAGTCTCTTTGCCATCAGATATGCATCTGACGTTGCCCGTCCCTAGCCAACGAGGAGGCGGACTCGTCTACTATCTATGTAATTTATTTTTCCTTACGGTGATATTTCTTTTGCGTATTTGTTAAATTTATCAATTTTTCTGTGTTTTAATATTTCTTGGTTTATTGCTTTGTCTTGATCAATTTCTTGATATCGGAAAGTATTGGTACTCTTTACACTCTTTAATCATGTGTTTTACTGTTTCAACTTCATTGTTCAGCAAAGGGCATTTATCAGTTTTTTCTACACCTCTTTTATATAATGTACTGTTTATAGGTCCATATCCAGTTAATAAATATACACATTCCGGGTTTGGTCTAAACCATCTGTTGTTTGTGGCAAATGCTACATCAGAGATATAATCATATGTTTGTCTTCCTTTGTCATCTTGCTCCCATCTTTCCTGCCATACTCTGTCTACTTCGTGTTCAATTTTGCTGTATTCCTCTAATTCTATTTGCATGTCTTGTGGTGTGTACGAGTATTTTCCCCATGTTACGACTTGATTTTTTCTAACTTTACTTTTGATTCCTTGTTCTATTATGTATAAATCAAGTGGTTTGATACCTGCAATGGTTTGCATTGCACTTGTTGATGTTAGTCTCGTTGCCTTTGTAATCATTATTAATAAAGGTCGCTGTGCAGCCATTAGATGTCTTTTTACCATAACGTTATCCACTTTGTCAAACCATGCCAATGACGCGTAGCTTGCAATCGGCATAGCTACCATTTTGTACAATATTTTTCTTCCGTGTTGTTTTATTCCCCATTCTTCTTTCGCAATTCTTTTGATTGCCATTATTAAATTTATAATTTTACCCCTAATATATTTTGCATGATTTATAAAACTCAATTTTTCATCCAATATAACCCCAAGGTATTTAGTTTCACTTCGAAATTTAATTTTAACGTCGTTAACTTTTATAATTGGTGTTCTTGCCTTATCTAATTTGCCCTTTACGAGTAGCGCGACAGTCTTTTCAGTTGCCAGCTGTAGCTTATGCGTATTACACCACTCTATAATGGTATTGATAACTTGGTTAGCTGTTTTTTCTATACTCGCTCTAGAATCTTCTTTATTAATATTGCGACATCATCGGCATATGCCACCGCTTCAGCCTTTAGAGCACGAAAGCAATTTGCTATATTGTTTAGTAGCAGATCCATGCACCAATTCCAGGCATTTGGTCCTATAATGGATCCCTGTGGGCATCCTCTTTCCGTTTTTGCCATAAATTTTTCATATTTGGTATTAATATTAACTTTTCGATGTCTAAAGTATGACTTAAATGCTTTTATAAGCTTTGTGCTGCAATTTCCTTTAATCAGTCTATGTATGATAGAGGGCCACCATAGATTGTCAAAAGCACCTTGGATGTCTATAAAGATTGCAACCACATATTTTTTGTCTGTATTTTTACAGCTTCTTATTAGGTGACTTATTGCGTCTTCCGTTGATTTTCTTGGTCTAAAACCATATTGGTTTGGGCTTTCAAGTTCTAATAATTTGTAGCTTGCTTCTATTCGCTCCACGATTATTCTCTCGTATACCTTGCTCATTGTCGGTATTAATGAGATCGGTCTGTAAGAGTTTAATGTACCTTTATTTTTATTACTTTTGAGTATTACTTTAACATTAGCTATTTTCCATGCATCGGGAAATATTTCCTCTTTAAAGCAATTATTGATGAGTGTGTAAATTATTTCAGGCTTTTCCTTCCATACTTGTTTGATTATTTCCCGTTGTAAAGTTGTCTACTCCGGGTGCTTTATTATTTTTGAGCCTATTTATCGCGTTATTTATTTCTTGAAAATGTAATTTCATTTTCCATGTTACAGTTTTTATAGTTTTTAATGTCCTCTAATTACTTGTCGATGCTTGTCGTTTTCAATTTTCTTGTCGTCTTTTGGGGCGCATTTAGTTAGGATAGCATTTATCGTTTCTTTCCAGGTATTTGTATTTGTCCCATCCCCTAGTCTTAATGATGTTATTACCTCATCTCTTTTGATTTTATCTCGTACAATTTTATAAGGAATACTCCATGGATCTCTATTTGATTCAGTGGTCACAAAATTTTGCCATGTTTCATATTTTGATTTTCTAATTTCTGCTACGTATTTGTTCCTAATTCTTTTGTACCTCGTTTTTGCATCTTCGAGTAGGTCCACCAAAGTTTAGTTTTCTTATTTTGTTGTATCTTTTCTTTGCCTTATTTAATTTCTTTCGCATTTTGGCTAGATTGTCATTCCACCAAGGAACTGCTTTATTAGATTTTTCTTATACGGTATAGATTTCTTGCATATTTGGTCTAGTATAGTAGAATATGTTTTGACCGCCATTTCTGGCTCATCTATTTGTAATTTATTCAACGCATCATTTGAGAATTGATTTATTAGGAGCTCCTAAATGTTTCCCAATTGGCTTTCTTGTTGTTAGTTATTGTATTTTATAAATTTTCTGTTTGTTTTTTCGTTAATTTTAAGGTCTAAGATAACTAAATTATGGTCACTAGTAGTGCATTTTGATGAAACATTCCATCTCTCGCATATACCAAGTGTGTTCTCACTGACTAAGGTTAGGTCGATGTTTGACCATTCAAAAGTTGGTGTATCACTGGCTTCGTTTATTACGTATAATCTATTTGCAATTATAAATTCTTCCATGATTCTTCCTCGGTCATCCACTTCTTCAGAAAACCATAGATCTGATTTTGCATTGGCATCCATAGTTATGATTATCTTTTTTGAATTTAATTTATTGATTATATTTTCCATCTCAATTAGTATGGCTCTATATTTAGTGAGAATTGGCAATAAGTATTTATAATGAAGAAGTCCTCCATCTCAGTCATAACTTGGAAGCACATTATATGAGGAGTGTCAAAGTGTGTTAAATGAAAAGCCTCTATTTTTTCATTTGCCAATTATGGCAGCAACCCAGGGGTTATCTACTCCAGGTTGTATTTTAGATAGATACCCTGCAGAGTATCCGCGAACCATGCCCTTGTATGTATAAGGTTCTTGAATACACAAAATATCTATGTAGTAGTTCTTTAATTAGGAGTTCTAAATTGGCAGCAGCAGCCATTGCTCTTTGTGCGTTTATTTGTGCAATTCTTAGTTCCATTCAATTTTATTATAGTATAATTCTAAATACTTTTTATATTCAGGGCATTCTTTGTGTTTTACGCTATGCTTGACCTCTTTCCTTTTACTGCGTACACAATTTATACATTGGCGTCTCTTTCTGACAGTCTTTTTAACGTGTCCTTTTTCACCACAATTCCCACAGATTTCATCTGTGACCTTGCAAAATTTTGCTATATGCCCATATCTATGGCAATTTAAAAAAAACCTCTTGTGATATTTATGTATTCTTTAATTCTATAAGTTCTCCATTGCATAAATATTCTTCCCTTTTCAACCAATCTTCCTAAGAATCTACCTGGTACTTGTACTATCCAGTTTACATTATTATTATTATGGTGTCTTAAAACTGTGTTTCATAATAACTTTTTCTTTAGTTCTTCTGTCTCATTTGTTTGTATTGTATCGAAGTTTTTCTCAATTAAATCTTCCTTTAAGTCTTCAAGCTTGTATTCTTTCTTCACATCGTATATTATGATAGATGGGGAGGTTTTTTCTCGGTTCTTCAATTTTCAATCCCTTTTTTTTAAATTAACTTTTTTAATTAAATCTATGTCTTGTTGGCTATTTACTTCAACTACTACTGCCTTATTCTTGATGTTTCTGATTCCTTTAACTTTCAATTTGTTTTGATCCCTTTTAATTCATCTATTACTTGTGTCCTATATCTTCATTTGTTCTATCGTCGTTAGTTTCTTTTTCAGGTTTAATTATTATAGCTTTATGTCTTTTGTTACGGTTTATTCTCTCTGTTGTAGGTTCAACATCATATTGCCTTCCGGAGCTTTTCGTCGAGGTTACCTCAGCGTAAGTACTTTTTATTCTGCTACCTTGAAATATTGACTTCCATTTTTCTTTTTCAATAATTTCTTCATTAAGCTTATTTTCTAGTACGGCCCATTTAGCTAATATAAATTTTATCGCGGTTTTACTTATTTTGTTTGTCTCATTAAATAGAAACTCTTCTAATATCGTCCTGGTTCTGATAATTTTATTTAAGTTACTTTGTTCGTTTTCGTATTCTTCATTTGATTTCTTTCTTTTCTTTTGTATTTGTCTAATATTGCTA
This sequence comes from Nylanderia fulva, assembly GCF_048542155.1. NCBI lineage: Eukaryota > Metazoa > Arthropoda > Insecta > Hymenoptera > Formicidae > Nylanderia > Nylanderia fulva. Next base: position 30,259 of record NW_028190417.1, on the reverse strand, counting down.
ACATCTTCCGGCATGGAAGTCGTTGAGCCCGAACGTATCGTCCTAAAGGTCGCTTCAATCTCCTCCGTCTCTACGTCAAATGTTTTGTTTTAAGTGTTCATTTTCCATAGTCAATCCCACGAGTGCGGTAGGAAATGATTGTCAACTGTAGCAGAGCCTCCTATACTACAGCAAGCCTAAATACTACGGAGGGTCGGCCGGTACCCCGTAGGGATCGTTCAGGACTGTGGCTATTTAAAGTCCCACAGCATGCATCCATCGACCACTATGCCTCCCACCTTGGATTGGGACGTGTACCCATGAAAACCTAGGTACGGATCACTCTTAGCACCCATCCGTGTGTAGGATGGGTGGGCCCCCCCCACCACGGCAAGGTGGTGATCCACGGGGGGGAGTAGATAGGGACAGTTATGTGGAGCTGTTGCCACGAAAGCAACAGACTCCGGCTACCTCGCCCCCTACGGGCATACGCCACAACTGCTACCCACCGTCCCACGAAACCGCCCCGAGAACTGCAATAGAAAAATCCAGCAGCGCCTGCGGGCGTACGCAGGATGGACAGTTTAGCCGCGACGAGCGAGCCCTCCTGCTCCCTCCAACCAATTTACCCTCCTAGGGACCGCACTTACGCCGTTGGACACGGTATGCGTGTTAGGCTGGTACGGTCCCCGCATCTTCGCCCGCCGCGCCCACGGGACCACGGGAGGCCTGTTCATTGTGTCCCGACATGGGACACAACGCTCTAACCCTGTTGGGTGGAAGTCTTTGGAAGGGAGGGAGGATGACTTTATTTTAGAGGAGGGGACCTGCCTAATTCGAGCTGACTTATCGGGTTACGTGAGGAACCGCCCGGAGAGAGCAGTTGTCTCGAGGAGAGTTACGAGGCTGCCTCCCACTACTAGAGCCCCCGACAAGCTCCAGTTAGTACTTCCTTGAAGACGCGTTTATTATTCAGCTCTCGAATCCCTTCAGCCAAAGGGTCTTCGACCAGTAATCGACGAAAGACGGCGAAAAACCTCTGGGACTGACACGAGGAACTGGGCCACCTCCGGCCATCGCCACTTCTCGATTGGAACCAACTCACGCAAAGCGACTCTTTGCGCTTCAAGGCCCGTACACTCAGCAGGAAGTGCTGGATCGTGTCCTCTCGACCATCGTAGACACATTGCTGGCACTCGTCCACAAGCCCTAAACTAGTAAGACGTGCTCGGAAGTTTCCGTGTCCGGTGAGTAACTGCGTGACCCAGTGGTCGGTTTTGGAACTAATTTCATGGCATTCTGAGCCATATGTGTCGAAGAAGGCGAACGTGGTACGACCCTTTGTTTGACGAGTTCCACATTGTCTGCCACATTTTATCGCCCTCGTCCTGGATTTGCCCTAACGCTACTTTTTTCTCGGTTCCCGCGGGTATTTCTATGTTTCGATTTTCGCGTCTTGTCCCTTACGGACTCTATATCGCGTCGCATTACTTCTCTATTCCCATATCTCGCGGGCATCGCTCCGGCAACGACGCACAACGACTCGAAGGACGCGGTTCTATATGCCTTTACTACAGAAATGAGGGCTTTCCTCTGGGCGGATCTAAGGACTTCGGATGTCCTGCTTGGTGCAATAGGTCCCACCAACCTGCCGCGGCGTAGTAATTTTCGGTACGATCACTCCCTGATAAATTGTTCTTAGCGTCGCGTGACTCAATCCCATTGCCGCTCTCGCCAAACGCCCGAATTCCGGAATAGTAGCTCGACGCGCTGCTACTTATCTTTCGCAGTGCGTGTGCACCTCGAGTCACCGTCGAAGTGGACCCCCAGGTATCTTACCGCGCCTTTAAACTTTATCTCGCGTTATTATCCTAATGGTTGGTGGCCTGCTAACAAAGTCTGCGGTTTTTCCCTATTTCGTTTACGCTTCCTATCCGGTCGATCTCCTCCCGGCTCCCGATTGGATTCCGTTGTACCGCTTCGTTTTTAAGGACGATGGCTTCGGTCTTTTCGTTCCGAGACCCTGGAGTTTCGTGAACTCGCACTATTTGTTTATAGGTTCGCCGCGCGTTGACCTTCTACCTCTATACTCTCTTAAGGCGAGGTTTCCGCTTATTACGACGGCGAGATCATCCGCGTATGCCACGAATTCTATTTTTTCTGCTTCCAGCCGTCGCAGAAGACCGTCAAACATTAGGTTCCAGCAGGCCCGGACCGAGGACGGAGCCCTGCGGGCACCCCTCGACGCCCCCGCTTGGAGGCCTCTACCGAACCTATCGCGAGCTTTACTATTCGATTGTTGAAGTAAGTAGTAATCTCGGATTACTTCGAATAAGTTTCGCGGGCAGTCCCGGGACTTTATCGCGTCTAAGACCAAAAGCCACCAGACGTTGTCAACGCACCCGATGCTGTTGAAAAGTAACGCGACGGCGTATCTACCCTTCAGAGATCCTTACCAATCTTCGCAACTCGACTATTGCGTCCTCCGTCGATTTTCCCGCGAGAAGCCGAACTGTCGATCCGAAATTCTACCCGGCGCCAGCGACGCTCCCGTTAGGCGCTCCTTAATTAATTTTTTCGAAAAGTTTACCTACCACGGAGGGAGACAAATTGGTCTATAGGATTTTGGTTCCCTTTCGTCTTGTCCTCTCCCTTCAGCAAGGCCCGCAACGAGCCAATCTTCCAGCGGAGGGAAAGATGCCCACTCTAAACACCGATTAAACAGTAGTGATCTGCCGGGGATCACTTTCAAACGCTGCTTTTTAATACGCTAACTTCACGAGGTCGGTTCCCCGGCGCTTGATTGTTTTTGAGAGTCTTCGCTACTCTTATCGTTTCTACCACCGTGAAATGGGAGGCGTCCCGGTTGTCTCAGGTGGCGTGTACGCGTTAGCCCGTAATACGCTTTGTTCCGGTGTATCGTTCGCAACTCGGTCATCGGGGACGTGTACTTTAAGAAGACAGTTGGCTGTTTCCTCTAGAGTCATGGTTGAAGATTCGCCATTGCCTGAGTGTGCTGAGCCCTCTTTCTACTCGGGTTCTCCGCTTGTTGCTTTATAAACGAAGCCCCAAGATTCTAAATTTCCATGAAATTGTTACGAATTCCCGCCAACTATCGATCTTGCCCTTTTTTATATTCTGCCAATACAGCCGCAAGAAGAGCGGTACTCCGACAGTTTTTCCACGTATGAGGGCTGGCCATGTTCCTTCTTTGCAGGCCAGTCTCAACCTGTATAGCCTTTTCTTGAAGATTGTTAGCTCCCTAGTCCACACACGGGTTTTGGACTTCCTAAAATGCCCTTTTCTGGCCATTGAGGCCTTGCATGCCCTCGCTAAGAACAACTGCGAGCTTTTCGGCCATTTCCTCTACTTCCTCCGCCGACCTCAACTCGAGCGCCTCCAGCATGGACCATGAAAGAATCAGCGAGAGTCCCCGGAAAACCGTTCCCAGTCGGCCCGACGGGTGTCGAACCTCCTGTTCGCGACACCCCCGGCGTCCCGCCCCCCTTCGGCACTCTGAGCCTGATGTCGATGGAGTTGTGGTCGCTGTTTTGTCCACATTGTCCCGTACCTTCCATTCCCTGATGAACCGGGTCATGGAGGGCGACGCCAAGGTCACAGTCGATATATGATGAACCTCTGTGCCGTCCAAAAGGTGGGTTTCTGGCTAGCATACGTTGACCACCTCTATACCAGATTGCCCGGATGAGGCTCTTCGACTTTCGCACCTCTTTCGTCCGCTCCTGGGGACCCCACAGCGGCGATCGGGCATTGGCATCTATCGCAACTATCAATCTCTTCCCCCTCAGCGAATGAAACACCATTTACGAGGTGCCTGAGGTGCTTCTCTATTCTTCGCAGTACTGAAAGTAGCACGAAGCCACATAGAAGGAGAAGCCAGGTGCTTGCACTTCTGCACAGACACAATGAGCTGTGCTAAGCTGCGAGATAAACAAACAGCTGGAATTGAAGTTACAGGCTGCCACCGCTGCCCACAGGGCGCTGTGAACGCACTGCGGCCCACTCTCATTCCTAATCCTAACCAACTAAAGTGTGAATCGAGTCCCGCTTCCTGACGCATGCTCCTGCAATAACAGGACGTCAAGCCGCTTTTTTCGACGACGAGCTGACGCATCTCTCCGTGACTTTGCCGAACGTCTCATGTTCAGCTGCAGGACTCTCACTCCACGTGGGTCGCCAGTGAGAATTTTCAGGAACGAAGTAGGAAGTAAAGTAAAAGGGGAGCTTGCCGCGCTTGTTTGCGGCCCGGCTCGATCCGTTTATTATGGGTGTGGGGTTGGGGTTTGGGAGTTCGCGGAGCTAATTTCAATCGTTGTTTACGGCGGCGCGCAAAGTCGCGGAGCTATTGCGGAGCTATCGCGGTGCTAATCCTAATTCTGTTTTCGCGATTTTCCTTGCTTCGACGCTCGGTCCCAGCCGACTATCGGACGCCGGCGTGGGCCCGCCCACGTCGCGTCGCATCTAGCTAGCACAACTCGGACGGCACGAAGGCCGCTACCACTAAGTGCTTTCTGGGCTGCTGCCCTACCCGGCAGGAAGCCATTTTATCAGGCGGGCACTTCTCCTAACCAAAGGTTTTATCATTCCATTATATTCCCACGAGTACAGTGGAAAGGAGGGTCAAGCGACGCAGAGCCACCACTTACGCCCACCAAGCTCTAAATAACACCGGGAGGGCGGCAGATATCCGGGCGACCGTTACGCGACCGCGATCTTACCGTCCACGCGGCCATTCATGCCCTCGGCACGGTTACCTAACACCTTAATCATTTTAAGTATCTGAGCGCCCTTGTTAGGAACGCCTAACCTATTCATCGGGCATTCCACCCCGAGGCAGGCAACGAACGAACGAATGAACAAAGTAAAACGAAACGAAACGACCGGGAAGACGAACGAACCGAGTATACCGGATTGATGATGTTCCTGAAAGAAAAGAAGCCCGCCCTTTTTGGCCACCGCGCCCGCCCGAGCACTCGGGCCAGGAAACCGGGAGGCGCCGGGGGACCCATCAGGCGCAGACAGAGACCCCTGCTACCCCGCCATCGAACCGCAGCATGAAGAAGGCTGAGCGGACATGTGATGGGTGTCTCGGAAGGCGGGAACTTGGTGTAGGTAGGACAGGATTGGAATAGATAGGTACGGGAAACGCACACCAGTACCCACCCACCAGCACTCCAGTCCTCGGATGAGGAGAAAGTTTCGCTGTGCGAGCGACACCCGAGTGCGCTCCTCCAACGCATCCATGTGCGCGTGCTACTTGTGAGCCTTTGGTGAGTGACGCCGACTTGTCGTAGCAAAGGCAGTGTGTAAGACCTTGAGGGTGGAAGTCCTGAAAATGATAATGATAAGCTCCCTTTCATTCGCCGCGGCGTGTTGCTTTAGAATCTTGGAGAGTTTTTGGGGTTCCCGGCAATACTCGGAGACTATTAACGCTTGTGGACACTCGCTGGCAATGATGTGGCTGGAGGGGTCCCGCCATTCCTTTCACTCCCTTGCTTTGTTGTCCCCAGGGCCGCACCCATTTGCATTTTACGTTTTCTGTCAGTCTCAACCGCATCGCGGCAGCCCCCGACAGCGACCCCGAAGCGCACCCCAGGGGGGGGCCGAGTCCCCACGCGGCGTGCCGCTTTGCAATCCTGCATTGGGTTCAAACTGGGTCCTTAAGGCGTGTTGTCTTTAGCCTTTTTTGAAACCCACCGCGTGGCCAGGCCCGTGAATTGCACCGGAGTGCACCCCAGGGGCTAAGTCGCCTCGCGGCGTGTTGCTTTTCAATCTTGCGTTGGGTTCAACTGGGTCCTTAAGGCGTGTTGCCTTTAGCCCTTTTTGGAACCCACCGCGTGGCCAGCCTTGTGAGTTGCACCGGAGTGCACCTCAGGGGCCGAATCGCCACGCGGCGTGTTGCTTTTCAATCTTGCGTTGGGTTCAACTGGGTCCTTAAGGCGTGTTGCCTTTAGCCCTTTTTGAAACCCACCGCGTGGCCAGCCCCGTGAGTTGCACCGGAGCGCACCCCAAGGGCCGAGTCGCCACGTACTGCTTTTCCGGATGTTTTGCTGACTTCCAACGCGTACTGCCTGACTTCCTTCCGTCCTCAAGGTCCGGGCCCATAGCCCGTGGGACCGGGTCCATTTTGCCCTCAGTCTGGGTGACTGCCCCTTTGGACAACTCCCGGCGAACCTCCCCGCGTGCCGCATGCGCAGAGAGAAACACCGAGTGTTCTTAGATTGTCCACTGCATGTCCGATCCATCGAGCCGGTTTCCAGCCACAAACGTATGCGGCGTCTCGTTAAGGACACGCTTGAGACCTTCGCCCCGACATTCGACACACCCGGCATGCCGCGCCTGGGAACAATCCGTATTTTCGAGGCACCCAGAGTTTGTAAGGGGAAGCGGCGAGCTCCGGGCCGAACACTCTGGGGCCAAGTCTTAGGACACCAGTTATTGGGCTATCGGTTTGTTTTACCGATTTGCGTTTTCATTTCCTAGATTATTTGTCCAGAGTTTGTGCTGGTCAATCTTAGTCATTCGCAGTTTCACTTTTGTTTTAAAATCTCCTTCGACTCTTCGGCCATTCACGCCCTCGGCCTTGGCTCTGTGTGCGAAACAAGCAAGAGGGAGCCACGCTACTACACACTAGGTGTGCGCCGCCACATATGAGCCATTTGGTCTGCGCGACTCCGACTCGTGGCAATGCTGTGCTAGTAAGTAGATAGGGACAGTGGGAATCTCGTTAATTCCATTCATGCGCGTCACTCATTAGATGACGAGCGATTTGTGCTATGTTTCGTCTACGGTGCGCGACGACTGCTACCAAAATCACAGTCGCCAAGTCGCCACCGACAACGATATTGCAGAGCTGTTACTTGTTGGTGTTTCGCAGTCACACCCTGGAGCGTGAATGGTCGGAGCTAGCAAAAGGCAGCTCGTACTTCACCTCGACCATTCACGCAATCATTCAAACTCGCGCGATGATGCGGAGGCCCACAACTCTACGCGCCATCCATCATGCACACCAGATGAGGCCACGTTCCGCCTTTCCTTCGTTATAACGCGATGTCATTTGCGTTAAAAACGTTTCCAGTTCAGCCATGAGCCCCACAAAACTCGAGTCGTCAACGTTCGGAGCTGGGCGGACGTTAACCCAGCTCTCGCAACTCAGACTCGCTTCGCGAGCTCAAGACACCTCGCCACGAAATTGTAATGGCGGTAAAACGAACATTATTCGAGGTACTCCTGGTGCGCTCCGCCACAGCGGCTGCCAGATCATTACATGATCGGTTACTTCTCCACCTTACGCTCGTGGGACATCTCCAACGCGGTTTCGCTAGACACTACTTGCGCGTCTACGACCACTGCCTCACCACCCTTAGCGATGGTCCAGTCGGTGCCGCCTCCGGCCGGCAGACGTCGAATACGCTTGTTCCGCCATCGACGCGCCATCCCTTCTGCTGTAAATAGCCACCAACTTGACGGCATAGGTCGTCATGCCGCAGGATTCTCCCTCCGTGCGTTCTGAAGCAGCGTTGCACGCAGTGAGCCGGCGTCTCGGTTTCGGGACACCGGCACGACAGCGATTATCGCGCCCATCACGACCTCGGGAGCATCTCGCTCTAGACGGTATGCAGTTAGCCCGTATGTGTGCTATAGTGCACGTAGTCGGCACCTGGGGATGGCATCGGCGCCAGCCGATACCCAGTAGGAGCTCAGGTTGGAGCCGCAACCTCTCTGAGTCCACTCCCATCGCACGACTCGCGCAACCAGGCCGCACACTGCTTTCTGAGCTCAGCGGTTGTAGTCACTCTATGGCCCGCACTCGCATCTGGTTTTCACACCAGACAAGCTGCCTAGCCACATACGTGGTTTCGGGCATCCGGCGCATGCTGCGGGCAGAGTACTCCGACACAACCGCTGCAGTCGGTTATGCTTCAGAATTGGGATCAAAGTTCTCATAGAGGGCATTCCAAGCCCGCCACTCTGTATCGGCGCATGCAGGTATCACAGCAGGAACTATCATGGGGAAAACGCAGCAGCCATCGTCGCCCACCGCAGTGGTATCGATGATATCCTTACCCTTGAGGGTTTTGGCCGAGCTACCGTACCACATTGTCCATCGTGTGTATATACCGTGGATAGGAGACAGTCACGACAACAACAACCTCAGCCGCTGTTGCGGCCTTAAGAGGATGCCCTCTGTGAGTTGCTCGATGGCCTGAGCTAAGGGTGGATCGCTTGCGAGTTCCCTACACGCAACCCACACGCAGACCACATGCAGAGAACAAACTGTGGTCTGCGTGTGCGCAACCCACACGCAGACCACATGCAACCATCGACGCACGCCACATGCAGAGAACGACAGCGCCTCCGGGCGTCCCAAAGCACGGATGAAAGGACTGTGACGGGAGTAACTATGACTCTCTCGGTCCTCAAAGCAACAACGAACACGAGCCGCGATGGTACTTAGAGATAGTTTTGTTGGTTCGTGGATGCTCCAACGAAGTCCTCTAGTAAGGACCTTCAGCCTTTCACGTCCACGTTGTACCTCCATCAGCCTCGTGGTGCTCGTCTCCCGGAAACTGGCCTACTTTGGAAGTGTTTACTCGGTAGGTGTCGACTAGCGAGTGACAGCGAATTGCGCCCCTAAGGGCTTCTGCCCATGCGCCTACGTCAATGGTGAGTTGTGGGGCCAGAAAAGACCCCCGGGGGTTCTTTCTTTGGGGGGCGCTCGTTTGTCAATCCGTTTGCCCCCCTACACGCGTAAATTATGAATAAAGCTAGAATTGAGTTCTGATGTCCCGGTGCTCGGATGGCCCGGTTCTGCGTTCGAGTGGCTCGCTGAGTGAGTCGGCGCGAGAGGTGCGAGGACCCTGACGGGGGTCGCGCTGGTCCGTCGCGAATCACTATAAGGACCAGCCAGGCTGAAGGGACAACCTGAGGAGGAAGATGGTCAGCTGTGAGCATTGTTAGGCGAAATTCCAAAACATGCCGTGGTCTTGTGCACACAAAGTAACGTGCACACCCCTACAAGCCAACAGTGCTAATCAATGTTGAACGCGTAAAGGCCAGGATGGTCAGTGGAAAAAACTAGAAATCATGGCACGCGCTGAGGCTGAAGGCACCTTGCCGTGGAACCTTTCATTACTGGCATTATCTGGAGACAAGGTTTCCCCAATAGGAGTCTCGAAGCCACTCAAGGGGAACGGCGACAGGAGCCTTTAACCGAGTGCTGGTAGAGACTTCGCCAAGAGATCCCAATCGCGTCGCCGATTGTGATCTATGAGGGCGATAGGGGGATGGTGCGGTGATGACACGAGCCCGACACCATTCCTGCGGCCATGGAGGCTGACTGACGATCAAATCGCACATCAGCCTCCCCCTGAACAAAGTCTCAGAGGTTGGGGACAAGATACAATCACTCGTAGAGCAGAGTGCGGCGTTCCGTAGCTACGAGGCTGCTACTCCTGTGCTGCACGGCAAGAGATGCTCTGATGACGGCGTGGAGGGTCGAGTCTTGTTCTTCGAAAGATGGCGGGCCATGATCTCTTTTCCTTCTTTCCTCTGCCGCTACAAGTGCGCCCTCCGCAACCGCGTTTCGCGGCAAAGAAATCACTGTCCTCCAGTTAAACGAGAGAGCAAGGGAGCAGAAGAGAAAGAGGAGTATGCAATTGTGGCAATCCCTCTACAGAAAGAAACAAGAAGTCCTGTTTGCGCGTATTCTCGAGGGCGACTCGTGCGCGAGAGGGCCGTTGCTGTCGAATTCTAACTTCTGGCGCCCCATTTATGGAAGGCCCTCCAGCGGGCGGATGGAGACAGGCCGGACTGCGTGAGTCGTTTGGGGAGCGTCACAGGCGGCGAGTGCTGGCCGGGGCCGTACGTCGGCCCGATAGGGATTCACCCGAAGGTCTTTGGCGATGGCGCTGGCTTGCCACGGAACCAGTTCCTGTTGGCGGTAAGACCTTGCTCTGGGATCCTATAAAACTTCAGAGTTTAAACAGTATGTTCCGTAAGACTGGCACTGCGCCCGGATTGACCAGATTACGCCGAGGATGTGGAAACGCTTTCCAGTCGATCTTCGTGCGTTTCTGTTCAACAATCTGCTGCTTTCATGACAGAGACGACCCCTCATCAATCGCACAACCATAACTGTATTCTTGAGAAATGGGGGTATGTCGATCGGCCAGTCCGACGAGGTACCGACCTCTCAGCATAGGATCCGTTATAATAAGACACTTCACAGATATTGGCAAAGAGATTGGCAGCCCTCGACATCTTCGACAGGCGCCAAAATGGGTTCCTGCCGGTGGACGGGGTATGTAGAAACGTCCATAGAAACGTTAAGAGAGTCATAGTTACTCCCGCCGTTTACCCCCGCGCTTGCTTGAATTGTCTTCACGTTGACATTCAAGCACTGGGCGGAAATCACATTGCGTCAACACCCGCGAGGGCAATCGCAATGCTTTGTTTTAATTAGACAGTCGGATTCCCTAGTCCGTGCCAGTTCTGAGCTGAGCGTTGAATGGCGGCCGAAGAGGACGACCACGACGGCTCGCGCCGCCACGGAAGCCTCGCAGCAAGGAAGATCGCGGGAGGCCAAGGCACGGGACCGACTCGGATCCCGGGACCGGCGCGAGAACGCCGACCGTTCACCTCCCCAGGCCCGGCACGTCAGCCAGACCCGCTTCCCGACCAAGCCCGACACGCCCCGCTCCTCAGAGTCAGAGCCAATCCTTATTCCGAAGTTACGGATCCAATTTGCCGACTTCCCTTACCTACATTATTCTATCGACTAGAGGCTCTTTACCTTGGAGACCTGCTGCGGATATGGGTACGAACCGGCGCGACACCTCCACGTGGCCCTCTCCTGGATTTCAAGGTCCGGGGGAAGATCCGGACACTCCTGCCGCAAATGCGGTGCTCTTCGCGTTCCAAACCCTATCTCCTGCTAGGAGGTTTCCAGGGAACTCGAACGCTTATACAGAACAGAAACTCTTCCCGGATCTCCCGACGGCGTCTCCAGGTCATTTTGGGTTACCCCGACGAACACTCTAGAGGGCCCGAATTGTATGCGGTTCCGCTGCCGGGTTCCGAATAGGAACCGGATTCCCTTTCGCCCGACGGGCAGTGTGTCTTTCGTATAATATTTATTATTATTTCTCGACACTCGAGTATATTGTACGCCGTCATTGACATAGGATTTCTCCTAGGGGCTTAGGATATCGACTGACTCGTGTGCAACGGCTGTTCACACGAAACCCTTCTCCACGTCAGTCCTCCAGGGCCTCGCTGGAGTATTTGCTACTACCACCAAGATTCTGCACCGACGGCGGTCAGGCAGGCTCGCGCCCAGACCTTCTGCGCTTCACCGTCGCGACACTACTACTCGTCAGGGCTTCGTGACGACGCGAGAGAAGACTAACGCCCGCTCCCGGTTGCCGCCCCACTTGCCAGCTGACGGCAGAGTAAATAGGCTCGGACGCTTCAGCGCCATCCATTTTCAGGGCTAGTTTGCTTCGGCAGGTGAGTTGTTACACACTCCTTAGCGGATTCCGACTTCCATGGCCACCAGTTCCTGCTGTCTTAAGCAACCAACGCCTTTCATGGTGTCCCATGAGCGTCGAGTTGGGCGCCTTAACTCTGCGTTTTGGTTCATCCACAGCGCCAGTTCTGCTTACCAAAAATGGCCCACTTGGCACTCTGATCGAAGATGCTCGCTCGTGGCTTCATAATTCAAGAAAAGCCAGAGATCTCACCCATTTAAAGTTTGAGAATAGGTTGAGGTCCGTTTCGGCCCCAAGGCCTCTAATCATTCGCTTTACCAGATGAGACTCGCGCGCGTTCCGTGCGGAACGGCCGAGTGCCAAGCTATCCTGAGGGGAAACTTCGGAGGGAACCAGCTACTAGATGGTTCGATTAGTCTTTCGCCCCTATACCCAGTTCCGACGATTCGATTGTGCACGTCAGAATCGCTACGGACCTCCATCAGGGTTTCCCCTGACTTCGTCCTGACCAGGCATAGTTTCACCATCTTTTGGGTCCCAACGTGTACGCTCTGGGTGCCCTCTTCTCGCGATGAGAACGAGACGCCCCGGGAGTGCGGTGATGAGGGCCGCATCGCGACGCGGCCCATCCTCCCTAGGTCGACAGCCAGGGCCGACCTTCACTTTCATTACGCCTTTAGGGTCTCGCGACAAGTACCAATGACTCGCGTACATGTTAGACTCCTTGTTCCGGTTTTCAAGACGGGTCCTAAGAGTAACCCAAAGCAGTAGCGTCGCCGACCGGTATCGGTCTCCCGCGAGACCGCGGGAGACGTTCGCTAGGCCTGTCGAAGGTGTACCGTACTGTAACCAACAGCGGGCCAGGACCGGGGACGGCGCGAAGTCCGTAACCTCCGAGTACCGTGGCTGCGCGCTTGCGACGGTCTCGACGCACCGTGAATAGTGCGGCCTGATACCTTGCGCGTACCGCCGAGCAGCCGGCCGGGCGAACCGAGGGTTTGGTCGCGTGCCGTTTTACCGGCGACGCGACAGACACGCACCCGGGCCGTAGACCGACACCCAGCGGGTCGCGACGTCTACTTGGGGAGAAGTGCACGACGACGACGCGCGGACAGTCGGCCGCACGGTAGCGTGCCCGCGCGCGCGCCGCAAGGACATCCGCGGGACATCGCCGACCGAACGCGAAGCCAGCGCCGCTGACGATGACTCTCCCCGTTCAGGGTAATCGTTCGAAATTTTTGCGTTCGCGAAACTCTCTTTCTAAAGTTTTTTCAACTTTCCTTCACGGTACTTGTTCGTCTATCGGTCTCGTTGTCGGTAGTATAGAATAATCGTGGTGGCTCTTCGATCAGCCTGTCCGCGCGCGTCCGAGGACGCGCGCGGACCGCCGCCTCCCGCCAGGGAAGGCTACGGCAACAAAGATAGAGTTGTGTGTTTCTCGTTCGGAGCGTCTCTCCCGCAACGGGAGAGCCGGGGCGGAAGCTCTTTGAAGAAACCGTCGGACCGACACAGTTGACATATTGGTTCGAAATATCATCGATCCCTTCTCTGTGTTATATATATATATTATAATAATATATGGGGGTTCCTCTCGCTCGGCACTCGCGGTCGCAACACCGTGTGTTCTCGGCACGCTGACCGCTGCCCCGCGACAACGGGGAGGGCGCGCGTCGACGAACGTCGTGGGTGCTGCACACACGCGTGCGCGGGCATAGGTTACCACCGGTTTCGCGCTCAACGCCGAATCGACGCTCTGTGTGTGTGTGTGGCCGGAGAATGGCACACACACGAGCGTGATCGCGAAGCGTCTCGCTCCGAATCGTCGTCGAACACCGCCGGGCGCGCTGCTCTGCTTGCCGACTACTTTCGGTCAGAGAGGCGCGACGGCGTCCGTCGTTATATCAAAACACAACAACAAATTCCGTCAAATCCGTTATTTTCTTTTTCTCTGAGAGCGCCTTTTCAGCGCGTCCATTCAGTCGCCGACTGCTGCGAGCGCGCGTCTCTCCCAAAAGAGAGGACTCTCGACGCAGAGCAGGACCTCCGGAACGTTAATGATCCTTCCGCAGGTTCACCTACGGAAACCTTGTTACGACTTTTACTTCCTCTAAATGATCAAGTTTGGTCATCTTCCCGGCAACATCGGCAATGCCGAGACATTGCCGCGCACCAGTCCGAAGACCTCACTAAATCATTCAATCGGTAGTAGCGACGGGCGGTGTGTACAAAGGGCAGGGACGTAATCAACGCGAGCTTATGACTCGCGCTTACTGGGAATTCCTCGTTCATGGGGAACAATTGCAAGCCCCAATCCCTAGCACGAAGGAGGTTCAGCGGGTTACCCGGGCCTTTCGGCCAGGGAACACACGCTGATTCCTTCAGTGTAGCGCGCGTGCGGCCCAGAACATCTAAGGGCATCACAGACCTGTTATTGCTCAATCTCGTGCGGCTAGAAGCCGCCTGTCCCTCTAAGAAGATTTGTTTGTACGTTGGTAGTAAAAACCCGCCAGCCGAAGCCGGGGGCCTTCGCGATACCATAAGGTACGCCTATTTAGCAGGCTAGAGTCTCGTTCGTTATCGGAATTAACCAGACAAATCGCTCCACCAACTAAGAACGGCCATGCACCACCACCCACCGAATCAAGAAAGAGCTATCAATCTGTCAATCCTTCCGGTGTCTGGGCCTGGTGAGGTTTCCCGTGTTGAGTCAAATTAAGCCGCAGGCTCCACTCCTGGTGGTGCCCTTCCGTCAATTCCTTTAAGTTTCAGCTTTGCAACCATACTTCCCCCGGAACCCAAAAGCTTTGGTTTCCCGGAAGCTGCCCGCCGAGTCATCGGAGGAACTTCGGCGGATCGCTAGCTGGCATCGTTTATGGTTAGAACTAGGGCGGTATCTGATCGCCTTCGAACCTCTAACTTTCGTTCTTGATTAATGAATGAGGGAGAGAATGAGAGCGTTGCGGAAGTGAGTGAGATAGCGTGTATGAGAGTAATTGGTGCGAGACTCCGTAAATTCCTGTTTACGGAGACGAACAAAATTTCAAAGAGTGCGAGTGAGAAAATACTGGACATTGTGGGAGAATATGAGGAACAGATGATGAAAATGTTGTGCAAAAATGAGAGAATACAGGGGAAACTGGATGAGTGTATGCGTCGAGCGAGTCGGGATTTAGCCTACGGCGAAAGTGGAATGAGCTATGCGAGCGTGAGTGCGAAAAATGTTGAAAAGAGCGTGATTGAAAAGGTACAGGAAGTGAATGTGAAAACAAGTGAAAACGAAAGAAAAGAGTTATGCGGTAATAGTGAGAGCGGATGATGCAAGTGCGAATGTGACAAGTGAGGAAGTAAAGGAGAGAATGATGAAGCATGTGAGCAAGTCACTGAATGTGCGTGTGAAAGCGGTGAGGAAAGTGAGGAATGGAGGTGTAGTAATTGAGACGATGAGCGAGAGTGAGTTGAAAAGAATAAGAGAGTGTGATCAGTTTAAGAATGCTGGCCTAAAGGTTGAGCTGCCTCGCAAGATAGGCCCAAAGATCATCTTGTACGATGTGCCGAATGATATGGCGAGTGAAGTGTTAATGAGAGAAATGTATGAGAGGAGCTTGAAAGGGCGAGTGGATGAGAGAGTATTTATGGAACGTGTGCGTGTTGTGAGTAGGAATGCGAAGAAAGATGCAACCTGCGGAAATGTGATATTAGAAGTTACGAGTGCAATAAAAAATGTGCTCTGTAGTGACGGACGAGTGTTTGTGCATTGGAAGGCCTTTAGGGTGAAAAAGTTTTTCAGTGTGCTGAGGTGCCACAAGTGCTTCGCATTTGGGCACATGATGCGGCAATGCACCGAAAAGGAAAGACTGTGCCAAAAATGCGGATGTGTAGGACACATGATGAGAGATTGTAAAAAGGAAAGTGTGTGTAGAAACTGTAAGCTGAAAGGGAGCAAATGTGATCACTCGGTTCTGTCCGAAGTGTGTCCGGAATACGTGAGAGCGTTAGAGAGAGAGAAAGCGAGAATAAATGACAGATGAATGGTGCGTGAATGTGGTGCAGTATAACTGCCAGAGAGCGTATGCAATTATGTGTGATCTGGGTGAGATGATGCGCGAACGTCGAGTGAGTGTAGCACTGCTGCAAGAACCGTATGAAAGGCATGGACGTGTGGTGGGCTTGCCCATAGGTATGGATGTGATTGTGTGCAAAAGTGGGACGGTGAAAGCAGCAGTGGTGGTAAATGACTCTAGGTTAGACGTGATGTGCGTGAGAGAGTGTACGAATAAGCTTGGAGTGAGTGTGTGGTTGAAGGGGGACTTTGGCGAAATGTATGTGGTGTCCTTGTATTGCCAGTATGGTAAGTGTATCGAGCCGTACTTGGCGTACATGGACAGAGTATGTGAGACGGCCGGGAGAAAGCGTCTGCTGATAGGTATGGATGCGAATGCCGTCTCTCCCTTGTGGTATAGCAAGGGTGGAGGCAGCAGAGAGAGTGAAGCGCGTGGTAGAATGATTGAGGAATGGATGATTGCGAGCGGGATGAATGTTGTTGAATGAGCCAAGCGAGTTTTACTCGTTCAGCGGGCCGAATGGGGAGAGTGACATCGATGTTACTTTCGTGAACGGCGTGAATGGAGGGTGCCGGTATGAGTGGGAAGTAAAGCCGACTGGGGAGTGAGTGACCATAACGTATTGTTAATACGGATGGTACACAGAGAGAATGTAGGTACGAATGAGGGCATGCGTAGATGGGTGTGCAAGGACGTAGACTGGGGAAGGATATATGTGTGATATGCGAGAGAGTGCGTTAGAGGATGCAGCGATCTCCATAGACGAAGCGGATGCGCAGAGCTGTGTAGAGCGAATGATGAAATGGATCCATAGTGCGAATGATCGATGGATGAAGAGATGTAAACCTGTGTATGCTAGGAAGCTTGTGTGGTGGACGGATGAGCTTGAGAAACTGAAGAAGGCTGTAGGAAGGAGCAGACGTGCCTACCAGCGTGCGAGAAAAAGGAATGGAAGCAGAGTGGAAGAAAGAATGAATGAATATAAGTATGTTTTGCGGGAGTATAAGGAGGAAATGCGAAGAGTGAAAGAGGAATATTGGAAGCGATTTGTGTGCGTGACTGGGAAGAGGGATCCATGGAGCGATGTATATAAGGTGTGCATGGGAAAGCGTGATAGGGTAAGATTAAGTGGCATAAAAGTGGGTGATAGAGTGACGAGTACATGGAAAGAAAGCGCGGATGAGCTAATGAAGAGATTCTTCCGTGGCGATAGACACCAGGGGAGACGTGAGGGAGGAAGAAAAGCAGTTTGAATGGAGCGAAGTGGATGTGGCAGTGAGATCGATGAAAGTGGGTAAGGCACCTGGTATGGATGGTGTGAGTGCTGAGATGTTGCGAGCGATTTGGCGTGCTGTCCCAGTATGGATGAAAAAAATGTATGATGTACGTCTGAATACAGCGTGTTTCCCCCCGGCGTGGAAGACTGCGCGGGTGGTAGTATCTGGAGACAAGGTTCCCCAATAGGAGTCTCGAAGCCATCAAGGGTAAACGGCAACAGGAGCCTTACCGAGTGATAGTTAGAGACTTCTGCCAAGAGATCCAATCGCGTCGCGCGATTGTGATCGATGAGGGCGATAGTGATGGTGCGGTGATGACACGAGCCGACACCATTCCTGCGGCCACTGAGGTTAGTACTGACGATCAAAGCGCACATCAGCCTTCCCCTGAACAAAGTTCTCAGAGGCTGCGGGACAAGATACAATCACTCGTAGAGCAGAGTGCGGCGTTCCGTAGCTAGGAGGCTGATACTCTTGCTGGCACGGCAAGAGATGCTCTGACGGCGGGGAGGGTCGACGTCTTGGCTATCAAGAGATGGCTGGGCATGATCTTCCCTCGGCCGCTACAAGTGCGCCCTCCGCAACGCGTTTCGGCAAAGAAGCACTGTCCTCCAGTCAAGCGAGAGAGCAGGGAGCAGAGGAGAAAGAGGGAGTATGCAATTGTGCAATTCCTTTACAAGAAGAACAAAAAGTCCTGTTTGTCGCGTATCCTCGAGGGCGACTCGGTGCGCGAGAGGCCGTCTGCTGTCGAATTCTTTAACTGCTGGCGCTTCATTATGGACGCCTCCAGCGGTGCGGATGGAGACATGACGGACTTGCGTTAGTCGTTTGGGGAAGCGGCACAGGCTGCGAGTGCTGGCCGGGGCCGTACGTCAAGTTTGAGAGGGATTCACCTCGAAGGTCTCGGCGATGGCGCTGCCACGGATCCAGTTCCTGTGGCGGATAAGACCTTGCTCTGGGATTCTATAACACCTGCAGAGGTAAACAGGATTTCCGTAAGGACTGGCACTGCGCCCGGATGGACCAGATTACGCCGAGGATGTGGAACGCTGTTTCTGCGATTCTTCGTGCGCTTCTGTTCAATCTGCTGCTCCTGGCAGAGACGATCCCCTCGTCAATCGCCACAACCAGAACGGTGGCCACAACTCCTTGAGAAAGGAGGTATGTCCGATCGGCCAGGTCCGACGGAGTACCGTCCTCTCAGCATAAGATCCGTTATAACAAGACACTTCCACAAGATATTGGCAAAGAGATTGGCAGCCCTCGACATCTTCGACAAGCGCCAAAGGGGGTTCCGGCCGGTGGACGGGGTATGTGAGAACGTCACAGTCCTTTCATCCGTGCTTTGGGACGCCCGGAGGCGTTGTCGTTCTCTGCATGTTGCGTGCGTTGATCTGTCGAAAGCTTTCGATACAGTTGCGCACGCTGCTATTCATACGACTCTCGATGAGCTGGGGCTCCCTCGGGAGTTTAGAGAGTACGTAAGGGCTGTCTATTCGAATGCGCTGACCGAGTTGCAGGGGGTCAGCGCTGAGGAAGTGTCGGCCATCATGATTGGCCGTGGCGTGAGACAGGGTGATCCGTTGTCGCCCCTGCTGTTCAATCTGGTCGTAGATAGAGCACTAGGAATTCTCTCGGAGGACGTCGGCTATCGGTTGTGTAACCGGCTTATCAATGCGCTGGGCTACGCAGACGACATTGTGCTCCTGGTCTCTACCAGAGATGGTCTGCAGAAGAACTTGACACGGCTTCATGACGCCTTTATGCGAAATGGGCTCGAGATCAACGCGAGAAAGACCGGAGTGCTGTCCATGGTGGCGTCCGGCAGAGAAAAGAAGGTGAAGGTGGACACCACACCTTATTTCACCGTGGGGGGGAGCGATGATACCGCAAAGATCCCTGGTCGATGTCTGGACGTATCTGGGCTGCGAATACACAGGTGCTAGGGAACTCGCAAGCGATCCACCCTTAGCTCAAGCCATCGAACAACTCACGAGGGCACCTCTTAAGCCGCAACAGCGGCTGAGGTTGTTGCGTGACTGTCTCCTTCCACGGTATTATCACCGATGGACAGTGGGTACGGTCTCGGCCAAAACCCTCAAGGGTAAGAATATCATCGTACGCACCGCGGTGCGACGATGGCTGCGTTTTCCCCATGATGTTCTTGCTGGATACCTGCATGCGCCGATACAGAGTGGCGGGCTTGGAATGCCTCTATTGAGAACGTTGATCCCAATTCTGAAACATAACCGACTGCAGCGGTTGTGTCGGAGTACTCTACCCGCAGCATGCGCAGCTGCCGAAACCACGTATGTGGCTAGGCAGCTTGTCTGGTGTGAAAACCAGATGCGAGTGCGGGGTCACAGAGTGACTACGACCGCTGAGCTCAGACAGCAGTGTGCTAGCACCATGGCTGACGCTGTCGAAGGCCTTCGCGAAATCCAGCGAGGCAACGTGCATCTCGCGACGACGGGACCTGGCGTCCATTAAGAGGGAGCCTCGTAGCTACGGAACGCCGCACTCTGCTCTACGAGTGATTGTATCTTGTCCCGCAGCCTCTGAGAACTTTGTTCAGGGGAAGGCTGATGTGCGCTTTAATCGTCAGTACTAGCCTCAGTGGCCGCAGAAATGGTGTCGGCTCGTGTCATTACCGCACCATCCCTATCGCCCTCATCGATCACAATCGCGCAACGCGATTGGATCTCTTGGCAGAAGTCTCTAACCATCACTCGGTAAGGCTCTTGTTGCCGTTTACCCTTGATGGCTTCGAGACTCCTATTGGGGAACCTTGTCTCCAGATACTGGTTAATGAAAAGCTCCCCGGCTAAGGTGCCTTCAGCCTCAGCGCGTGCCATGAGTCTAGTTTCCTCAACTGACCATCTGGCCTTTACGCGGTCAACATTGATAGCACTGTTGGCTTGTAGTGGGTGAGCACGTACTTTGTGGACACCAAGACCACGCATGTTCCGGAACCTCGCCAAACACTGCTCACAGCTGTCCATTTCCTCCTCTAGGCTGTCCACTTCAGCCTGGCTGGTCCTTATAGTGGTTTGCGACGGACCAGCTGCGACCCCGTCAGGGTCCTCCGCACCTCTCGCGCTCTCACTCAAGCGAGCACTCGCACGCAGTCCCCGGGCCATCCGAGAACCCGGGACAGTATTCTCATTCAAATTTCTCTCCATAATTAACTGCGTGTAGGGGGGCAAACGGATTGACAACCGAGAGCCCCCCAAGAAACCCCGGTCTTTCTTAGCCCCACAACTCACCATGACCGTAGGCGCATGGACCGAAGCCCTTAGGGGCGCACTTCGCTGTACACTCTCTTAGTCGAAACCTACCGAGTTTAAACTTTCAAAGTAGGCCGTTTCCGGGAGCACCACAAGGAGGTGGAGGTACAACTTGGACGTGAGAGGCTGAAGGTCCTTACTAGAGGACTTCGTTGGCGCATCACGAACCAACCACGACTCTCTCTAAGTACCATCGCAGCGTGTTGCTTTGAGGACCGAGAGAGTCATAGTTACTCCCACACAATCCTTTTTGTATTCTTCTATTTCGATTGGATCCGGATCGTCACAGTTTTTAAGTATGAAATCTTCTTTGAGATCTTCAAACTTATATTCCCTGTCTACGTCATAAATTATAAGAGTAGGATTTATTTTCCTTGGCTCCTCTACTTTCAATTTCTTTGTTGTTAGGTTTATTCTTTTCACAAAGTCCCCGTCTCTTTCATCCACCTCCACCACTACTCCTTTTCCTCTCATTTGCCTTATTGCCTTTATCCTCAGCCTTTTATTTGTACTTGTCAGTTCCTTTATAACCTCCTTCTTTATTTCACTATTCGTTCTCGCATCTTCGTCTTCTTTTATAGGTTTAATTAGTACTACTTTGTGCGTAGTATCTGACCTCCTTTCTTTTTCTTTTACAGCACCTGTAGCAGTCCTTGGAGTTCCTGCCGTAACATTGGCATAGGAGAGTCCTTTAGGCCTCAAGTCAGCAACAGCTTGGTAAGCAGCTTTCCATTTTTCTTTTTCTAAAACTACATTATGTAGTCTATTTTCTAGTACTGCCCATTTGGACAATATGTATTTTATTGCAGATTTTGTTATTTTGTTGTTATCATTAAACATGAATGTCTCGAGCTGTTCCTTTGTCTCCATCATCTCCTCTACTTCATTTACTCCTGTGCTCTGTTCTAATCTTTCATATCCATCCTTCTCATTTTCAGAATCACTCAGCCTTGTGTTCCCTTCATGCGTCTCTTCAGTGTCTTTTTGGGTACTACCCGAAGGAGGTGGTGATCTACTTACAGATCCCCTTCGCGCAAACAGCAATTCTCTTTTTCTCTCTCTTTCGGCGTTCAGAGTTTCGGTTACTTTCGTGCCAGCATTAGTCGTTACCAAAGTATCAGCCAAGTTTTTGTGTTTTTGTTTGAGTTTTGTTCTTTCCATGTATATCCCACGAGTATGGCAGGAAAAAAAATGTCCACTCAGGCAGAGCCTCCATCACCTGGGTAAGGCGACTTATATACCACAAAGGTTGCGCCAGGTGCCCCTGGGGGATCGTTTGCGGTCGCGCAACTTAACCTCCCCGCGGCCATGCAGCCCCAGACACGATGCCTCCCATCCTGGCTTGAAAGGGACCTCGGGGCCCCGGGTGCGTCATGCCCGTACTACTGTCGAATCGTCAGTAGCCTCCTGGGGAAAGTAGATAGGAACAGATGTCCGTGGTTGATTTAACGTGCGGTACCTGCTCAGAGAGCTTAATCACACGACCCCCATGGGTGCGGAATTGGGATAAGCCCAATCAGCTCGTTCCAGCAGGCCAGGAACTACCAGTAGCGCCTCCGAGTTTGTAGGACTCTTCGGCAACCCACCGGTTGGGGCGAGCGCCTGTCCAACGCTCTACCAGCTGTGCAGGACTGGTGCCCGAGCAGATACGCTGCTCACCCGTCGAGGTCCGAGAGCCCCTAACCAGCATGCGGCTTCAACCACTACCCCCACGAGTCCGACCTCAATTGCCGGGACGAGGGACGAATCCCCCTGGGCAACCCGACTCCCGTGGTACCAGTCAAGATCACTGGTTGGATCTTCGTGGCCGAGACCACTCCCAGCTTTCGGAGGCCTACACCTCCCAGGCAGTGGTCGGCCTATGTTCCTCGGGAACATCGGCTTCTCTTATCCTCCTTTCAGCATCGCCCTCCTTCTCTGAAATACAATCTTCGCATACACACCAACACTTTCATACCTTTCCTTACATTCCAACATGCGACTCACATCCACACTGCCATTCTCTCGCACAATCACACCCCACTCACTCAGGTTCCTCACATCACCATACATTGGACACTCAACCAACACATGCTTTTAATTCTCTCTCTCCGCTCCGCACGCACAGCTCTCACTCTCAGACAGACCACGCTTATACAGGAATTCATTCAAACTTCCATGCCCTGTCAGGATATAGCCCAGGCTCAAGCTAAGGCTCGAACTCTCGGCACTCACCCGCGAACCTTACATTCTTTATAAATTCATACGTCACTCTTCCTTTCTCGCACTTATTCCATCTATTCTGCCACATCTCATACAGCCTTTCACTCACCAATTCCATACATCCTTCCACACCTCTCTCACGCAAGTCACTATCATTCACTACATTATACTCACTTATACTAATTCCCTTTCTCACCTTATACAACACTCCTCTTCTCACGCACTCCAGGTCCCACGGCAAGCCACCCATAAGGACTTGCATGGCCGCCGTGGAGACCGTTCTACATACATTCAGACACGCACTCAACACCACTCGCTGAAACATATTTATGAGCTCCCTCGCATATTCAAATCTCATCACTCCATACCATACACTCGCTCCATACATCACACACGACATGAACAGACCTTTGTACAACACAGTCACAGCTTTCTTTCGCAAACCCCACTCACTTCTCAACACGCGTCTTAATTTTCCCACCACATTCATACATTTCTTTCTCAGACACTCCAGATGCAACCTGTAGTTCATCCTTTTACTCACACAAACACCCAGATATTTCACGCTCCTCGCATACCTCACGCATCTATCATTCACTCGTACATTGGGAGGCCTCGTCCCAGCCATACTACCTTTCATCAACATCATCACAGTCTTGTTCTTAGACACACTCACACCTACTTTCACTCCCCATTCGTACACCATTCTCATCCACTTAGTACCCTTTCTCTCCAACTCCGCTAGGCTCTGTCCTTCCACGACCAACAACAAGTCATCCGCGTACGCAACCACTTTACATTCACTCTCACGCAGCCGCCACAACAGTTCATCCATCATTAGGTTCCATATAAATGGATCACAGATGGAGCCCTGCGGGCAGCCACGCTTTACGTCTTTCCACACTGTGTCACACGCACCCATCATGCATACACGCCTGCCGCTAAAATAGCTCTTCCATAATTCAATTTCTTCACATTCAACCTCACGCAATTTCTCGATCACACATTCCTATTCTAGGTTATCAAACGCTCCTTTGAAGTCCACGAACACTCCTAACACATACTTTCTCTCCGACCCATTCACCCAGTCATGCACTCGATTCCATGCATCCTCGGTCGACCGATTCCTTACGAATCCGTACTGGGCGTCACACATTCTTCCACCCATCGTTCGCTCGAGTCTTCCAACCATCATTCGCTCCAACACTTTCCCCAGCACGGACAGCAGTCAAATGGGCCTATAAGACCCAGGGTCCGACCTAGGTTTATCGGGAGACTTCAATAACACTACCACCCGCGCAGTCTTCCACGCCGGGGGGAAACACGCTGTATTCAGACATACATCATACATTCTTTTCATCCATACCGGAACAGCACGCCAAATCGCTCGCAACATCTCAGCACTCACACCATCCATACCAGGTGCCTTACCCACTTTCATCGATCTCACTGCCACATCCACTTCGCTCCATTCAAACTGCTTTTCTTCCTCCCTCACGTCTCCCCTGGCGTCTATCGCCACGTTCGTCCTTGCTGCCGGGAAGAATCTCTTCATTAGCTCATCCGCGCTTTCTTTCCATGTACTCGTCACTCTATCACCCACTTTTATGCCACTTAATCTTACCCTATCACGCTTTCCCATGCACACCTTATATACATCGCTCCATGGATCCCTCTTACCAGTCACGCACACAAATCGCTTCCAATTTTCCTTCTTTCACTCTTCGCATTTCCTCCTTATACTCCCGCAAAACATACTTATATTCATTTATTCTTTCTTCCACTTTGCTTCCATTCCTCTTTCTCGCACGCTGGTAGGCACGTCTGCTCCTTCCTACAGCCTTCTTCAGTTTCTCAAGCTCATCCGTCCACCACACAAGCTTCCTAGCATACACAGGTTTACACCTCTTCATCCATCGATCATTCGCACTATGGATCCATTTCATCATTCGCTCTACACAGCTCTGCGCATCCGCTTCGTCTATGGCGCTCGCTGCATCCTCTAACGCACTCTCTCGCATATCACACATATATCCTTCCCAGTCTACGTCCTTGCACACCCATCTACGCATGCCCTCATTCGTACCTACATTCTCTCTGTGTACCATCCGTATTAACAATACGTTATGGTCACTCACTCCCCAGTCGGCTTTACTTCCCACTCATACCGGCACCCTCTATTCACGCCGTTCACGAAAGTGACTTCGATGTCACTCTCCCCATTCGGCCCGCTGAACGAGTAAAACTCGCTTGGCTCATTCAAAAACATTCATCCCGCTCGCAATCATCCATTCCTCAATCACTCTACCACGCGCTTCACTCTCTCTGCTGCCTCCACCCTTGCTATACCACAAGGGAGAGACGGCATTCGCATCCATACCTATCAGCAGACGCTTTCTCCCGGCCGTCTCACATACTCTGTCCATGTACGCCAAGTACGGCTCGATACACTTACCATACTGGCAATACATGGACACCACATACATTTCGCCAAAGTCCTCCTTCAACCACACACTCACTCCAAGCATATTCGTACACTCTCTCACGCACATCACGTCTAACCTAGAGTCATTTACCACCACTGCTGCTTTCACCGTCCCACTTTCGCACACAATCACATCCATACCTATGGGCAAGCCCACCACACGTCCATGCCTTTCATACGGTTCTTGCAGCAGTGCTACACTCACTCGACGTTGGCGCATCATCTCACCCAGATCACACATAACCGCATACGCTCTCTGGCAGTTATACTGCACCACATTCACGCACCATTCATTCGTCATTTATTCTCGCTTTCTCTCTTTCTAACGCTCTCACGTATTCCGGACACACTTCGGACAGAACCGAGTGATCACATTTGCTCCCTTTCAGCTTACAGTTTCTACACACACTTTCCTTTTTACAATCTCTCATCATGTGTCCTACACATACGCATTTTTGGCACAGTCTTTCCTTTTCGGTGCATTGCCGCATCATGTGCCCAAATGCGAAGCACTTGTGGCACCTCAGCACACTGAAAAACTCTTTCACCCTAAAGGCCTTCCAATGCACAAACACTCGTCCGTCACTACAGAGCACATTTCTTATTGCACTCGTAACTTCTAATATCACATTTCCGCAGGTTGCATTTTTCTTCGCATTCCTACTCACAACACGCACACGTTCCATAAATACTCTCTCATCCACTCGCCCTTTCAAGCTCCTCTCATACATTTCTCTCATTAACACTTCACTCGCCATATCATTCGGCACATCGTACAAGATGATCTTTGGGCCTATCTTGCGAGGCAGCTCAACCTTTAGGCCAGCATTCTTAAACTGACCACACTCTCTTATTCTTTTCAACTCACTCTCGCTCATCGTCTTAATCGCTACACCTCCATTCCTCACTTTCCTCACCGCTTTCACACGCACATTCAGTGACTTGCTCACATGCTTCATCATTCTCTCCTTTACTTCCTCACTTGTCACACTCGCACTTGCATCATCCGCTCTCACTATTACCGCATAACTCTTCTCTTTCGTTTTCACTCGTTTTCACATTCACTTCCTGTACCTTTTCAATCACGCTTTTTTCAACATTTTTCGCACTCACGCTCGCATAGCTCATTCCACTTCCGCCGTAGGCTAAATCCCGACTCGCTCGACGCATACACTCATCCAGTTTCCCCTGTATTCTCTCATTTTTGCACAACATTTGCATCATCTGTTCCTCATATTCTCCCACAATGTCCAGTATTTTCTCACTCGCACTCTTAGAAATTTTGTTCGTCTCCGTAAACAGAAATTTACGGAGTCTCGCACCAATTACTCTCATACACGCTATCTCACTCACTTCCGCAACGCTCTCATTCTCTCCCTCATTCATTAATCAAGAACGAAAGTTAGAGGTTCGAAGGCGATCAGATACCGCCCTAGTTCTAACCATAAACGATGCCAGCTAGCGATCCGCCGAAGTTCCTCCGATGAGGAACGGGTAACGGGGAATCAGGGTTCGATTCCGGAGAGGGAGCCTGAGAAACGGCTACCACATCCAAGGAAGGCAGCAGGCGCGCAAATTACCCACTCCCGTCACGGGGAGGTAGTGACGAAAAATAACGATACGGGACTCATCCGAGGCCCCGTAATCGGAATGAGTACACTTTAAATCCTTTAACGAGGATCCATTGGAGGGCAAGTCTGATGCCAGCAGCCGCGGTAATTCCAGCTCCAATAGCGTATATTAAAGTTGTTGCGGTTAAAAAGCTCGTAGTTGAATCTGTGTCGCACACCGTCGGTTCACCGCTCGCGGTGTTTATCTGGCGTGATGTGGGACGTCCTACCGGTGGGCTTAGCCTCGCGAGGGGCGGCCCAACTAATATCCCGTCGCGGTGCTCTTTACTGAGTGTCGAATCGGGCCGGTACGTTTACTTTGAACAAATTAGAGTGCTTAAAGCAGGCTACCTTCGCCTGAATACTGCGTGCATGGAATAATGGAATAGGACCTCGGTTCTATTTTGTTGGTTTTCGGAACCCCGAGGTAATGATTAATAGGGACAGATGGGGGCATTCGTATTGCGACGTTAGAGGTGAAATTCTTGGATCGTCGCAAAACGGACAGAAGCGAAAGCATTTGCCAAAAATGTTTTCATTAATCAAGAACGAAAGTTAGAGGTTCGAAGGCGATCAGATACCGCCCTAGTTCTAACCATAAACGATGCCAGCTAGCGATCCGCCGAAGTTCCTCCGATGACTCGGCGGGCAGCTTCCGGGAAACCAAAGCTTTTGGGTTCCGGGGGAAGTATGGTTGCAAAGCTGAAACTTAAAGGAATTGACGGAAGGGCACCACCAGAAGCGGAGTCTGCGGCTTAATTTGACTCAACACGGGAAACCTCACCAGGCCCAGACACCGGAAGGATTGACAGATTGATAGTTCTTTCTTGATTCGGTGGGTGATGGTGCATGGCCGTTCTTAGCTGGTGGAGCGATTTGTCTGGTTAATTCCGATAACGAACGAGACTCTAGCCTGCTAAATAGGCGTACCTTATGGTATCGCGAAGGCCCCCGGCTTCGGCTGGCGGGTTTTTACTACCAACGTACAAACAAATATTCTTAGAGGGACAGGCGGCTTCTAGCCGCACGAGATTGAGCAATAACAGGTCTGTGATGCCCTTAGATGTTCTGGGCCGCACGCGCGCTACACTGAAGGAATCAGCGTGTGTTCCCTGGCCGAAAGGCCCGGGTAACCCGCTGAACCTCTTTCGTGCTAGGGATTGGGGCTTGCAATTGTTCCCCACGAACGAGGAATTCCCAGTAAGCGCGAGTCATAAGCTCGCGTTGATTACGTCCCTGCCCTTTGTACACACCGCCCGTCGCTACTACCGGTTGAATGATTTAGTGAGGTCTTCGGACTGGTGCGCGGCAATGTCTCGGCATTGCCGATGTTGCCGGGAAGATGACCAAACTTGATCATTTAGAGGAAGTAAAAGTCGTAACAAGGTTTCCGTAGGTGAACCTGCGGAAGGATCATTAACGTTCCGGAGGTCCTGCTCTGCGTTGAGAGTCCTCTCTTTTGGGAGAGACGCGCGCTCGCAGCAGTCGGCGACTGAATGGACGCGCTGAAAAGGCGCTCTCAGAGAAAAAGAAAATAACGGATTTGACGGAATTTGTTGTTGTGTTTTGATATAACGACGGACGCCGTCGCGCCTCTCTGACCGAAAGTAGTCGGCAAGCAGAGCAGCGCGCCCGGCGGTGTTCGACGACGATTCGGAGCGAGACGCTTCGCGATCACGCTCGTGTGTGTGCCATTCTCCGGCCACACACACACACACACAGAGCGTCGATTCGGCGTTGAGCGCGAACCGGTGGTAACCTATGCCCGCGCACGCGTGTGTGCAGCACCCACGACGTTCGTCGACGCGCGCCCTCCCCGTTGTCGCGGGGCAGCGGTCAGCGTGCCGAGAACACACGGTGTGCGACCGCGAGTGCCGAGCGAGAGGACCCCCATATATTATTATAATATATATATATAACACAGAGAAGGGATCGATGATATTTCGACCAATCTGTCAACTGTGTCGGTCCGACGGTTTCTTCAAAGAGCTTCCGCCCCGGCTCTCCCGTTGCGGGAGAGACGCTCCGAACGAGAAACACACAACTCTATCTTTGTGCCGTAGCCTTCCCTGGCGGGAGGCGGCGGTCCGCGCGCGTCCTCGGACGCGCGCGGACAGGCTGATCGAAGAGCCACCACGATTATTCTCTCTCTCTCTCTCTCGTCCGAGAGAAGAGACCACGATGGTTGAACGAGAAGCGCGTTTCTTCGCGAACGAAAAAATTTCGAACGATTACCCTGAACGGTGGATCACTTGGCTCGTGGGTCGATGAAGAACGCAGCTAATTGCGCGTCAACTTGTGAACTGCAGGACACATGAACATCGACATTTCGAACGCACATTGCGGTCCACGGATACAATTCCCGGACCACGCCTGGCTGAGGGTCGTTTTAGTACCCCTAAACTGCTTGCGCCCGAAAAGCGCGCACGGCCACGACGCGGGCGACCAGAGAATGGCGCGCGCGTCGCTTGTGCCCTGTGCAACGCTTACAATGGGCGTACGAGCGATCGTTGGACGTTCGCCCGAGGTGTCTGTGCCGCGCCAACCGGCCGCGGTGCAAATCCTGGCGTCGTCTGAAATGACACACCGAAATAATAATAATAATGAGGAGGAGAAGCGCACAAGCGTGTAAAACGTTGGCGAACGCGCGCCCAGAGAATGCTGAGCAAATTAAGAGGGGGAGCGTGTTTGTGTATCCAAGTCGTGTGTGTACGCGAGAGCCGAGGAGAAATGGGATGAGAGTAAGAGCGCGCGCGAAGGGAGCAACAAACGGCCAAAAAAAGGGTCAGGACGGTGAATGGCACCGCTTTCCCTAGAGCGGCGCGTGCGTCGTTGTTTCCCGAAAGTAGGTAGCGCTTGTCTCACCGTCTCTCCTCTCCGTACATCACACAGACTGACCGGACTTCTCTCGCACTCTGTGCCGCGTCTCTCGGTGCGATAGCGCTCGCGCGTCTTATGCCAAGGCGCCCTTGCCCGCACACATAACGGTATTACGGAGAAATATACGGCGCGTCGTCGTCCGGCGGAGAGAGCATTCGTAATCCTTTACCTCTTTACGGAGAAGGGTTTTGAATCGCGAGCCGACCTCGTGTCCGAGTCCACGAAATTTTTATAAAGCGAAAAAAGGGGACCGGCGCGCCGCGTCGTGTACTCGTCGAATCGATTCCGCCCGAATTTCGTATATAAAAAAGAAGGGAGAGCCGAGAATCTCGAACCCCGCGATATATCGTCTCCATTACCACCAACGAGTGTGTGTGCGGTTAGCGCCCCGGCGATTTGCCTTCTCGCGTATTTCGTGTGCTGCCGCTGCTGCTCTCTCGTTCGACGCTCTTTCTCTCTCCCTCTTATAATATATATTATAGAGGAGAGACGACGATGAGCGACGCGGTGGAGGCAAACGGCTACGAAAACTCACTATGCGACGACCTCAGAGCAGGCGAGATTACCCGCTGAATTTAAGCATATTATTAAGCGGAGGAAAAGAAACTAACCAGGATTTCCTTAGTAGCGGCGAGCGAACAGGAAAGAGCCCAGCACCGAATCCCGCGGTTCCGCCGCAGGGAAATGTGGTGTTTGGGAGGATCCGCTTATCCCGAGGTGCCGCGTCGCGTCCAAGTCCATCTTGAATGGGGCCACTTACCCGTAGAGGGTGCCAGGCC
This sequence comes from Nylanderia fulva, assembly GCF_048542155.1. NCBI lineage: Eukaryota > Metazoa > Arthropoda > Insecta > Hymenoptera > Formicidae > Nylanderia > Nylanderia fulva. The sequence goes on along the minus strand of NW_028190417.1, from coordinate 186 downwards.
CGTAGCGACCGGTGCGCGCCTCGGGAGGATCTCTCCTTAGAGTCGGGTTGCTTGAGAGTGCAGCTCTAAGTGGGTGGTAAACTCCATCTAAGGCTAAATACGACCACGATAGCGAACAAGTACCGTGAGGGAAAGTTGAAAGAACTTTGAAGAGAGAGTTCAAGAGTACGTGAAACCGTTCAGGGG
>NW_028190416.1:0-116012 GCF_048542155.1 Nylanderia fulva | reverse complement strand
ACACGGTGTCTCCGCTACGCCCTTAACTGGTCGCGAGACACTACCGTGTCTCTTGATTCTAACAAATTTCAAAAATGAAAACGAATGGAAGAAAGAGTCCGTATGTAAGGATGTTGAAAATACAGAAAAACCTTCATTAATTCAAGAGATCACAACAATGAACAATACTAATGTTTACGACAAGATTCAGTTGCGATAAATAATTAGTTTGTGATATCATACAAAATGTACAACATTCTTGTATATCTACATCTAATTATGTAGTTCTAACTACATTGTAGAAGTACTTTGAATGTGATCCCTAAAAACCAATGTGCTTTTATTAGATTTCATCTTAATAATATTATAATGATTTATTCACCAACTCATCTTAAACAATATGAGTTCGATTTTCAAATAATTTTTAGGAATACGTTGATTCGTAACACGACTACACGTCGAAACATGTAAAATTATCGATTTATTTAATTTTTGGAGTAAAAAATAGGGTTTCTCATTTAAATAACGCTAATGCTGGCGGTTAGATAATATAACTTTTAAGCCTTGTAACTCGGAAAGTACCTTATAAAAAATAACTTAATTATAGTGTTTTGAAAAGCTCTTGAGGCAAGCTACAAGAATATGTAATAAAAAATATAAAGTTCCATTTAAGAAATTCAGAGTGATTTTATTCTGACCTTGGTGACGCCGTCGAAGGTCAAACTGATAAGATTAATAAATAGAATTTTTTCGGCAATTCTATAACTTTTTTCTGTGTAATACGTATACTTTTCGAGATTTTTAGTGTTCCGATCTATATATATATATATATAATCCTTTATATTAAAATATTATTAAATATGTTATAAATTATGAAATAAAATGTTTCTTTCATCGAAATATATCGATGATTCATGTTATTATATAAATTCGTATGGTTTAAAATATAGATGAAAAAAGACTCAGGTAGCAAGCATACGTCATTAGATATCAAATTGACATTATTCTGATGTCTAATTGACGCGAGTTTGCTACTTAGGGAAGTTTAATATCAATAAAAGTGAATATTTTTTTATTCATGAATTACAGAGAGATTCTTAGGAATTAGGCTTCAGGAATTCTTGTTCAGGAACTAGTACGTCCTTTGTAGTAGCGAAAAAATCTATTGTTTTCCGCATGAGAAGCATTAGAGCGAGATGCGGAGATATCTCTTTCCTTTATTTCGTTTACCTTTCGCACCGCATGGTGAGAACTAGGGAACGACTGGGAAACAATCTCTCTAAGGATTTATTAAATAGTGTTTTAATTGTATAAAAACACTTAAACTTAACCTTTTCAAGGATGATATCGACGCATATGTGTATGTTTAGTCTTAGTGAATGAAATCCTTTCACAAATAGTTAATCTTAACGCATAATATATGTATCCAGGATTGGGTATATATAAGTTAATGATTTTTTAAAATTAAGTTAAGTTAGAGTTAATTGTTTATAAAATTAATTTAGCTAAGTTAAAAGTTGCATGGACAAAAAATTAATTCAGTTAAAGTTAAGTTAAAATTAAATTAATTGAAGTTAAATCAAAAGTTAATTTTTAAGAACATTATTTATATTGAATTAGAATTTTGTTTGTTAATTCTTTTAAAATTTATAGTAACAAATAACAAAGAAATTTTGATTTTTATATACAAATATATTTTTTGGTAATTACAATTGGTGACAAGTAGACATAAAAATTAATAATACTTTAATTTAAAAATAATACACGTTTATAACTTAAAAACAATAATGGTATTCAGAGATAAAAAATTTAACTTAGGAAAAAAGTTAATATTGTAAGTTTAAGGTCAAAATTAACTAGTTGAAGTTAAAAAATAATACATTAAATTAACTAAGCTAAATTAAAAGTTATTAACTTTTTAATTTTTTTTTAACTTTTAACGAATTAAGTAGTTATTACCCAACCCTGATAATTTTTATTTTTAATCTTTCATAACATTGCTAAAGTTTAAGTAAGATATTAAAATTAAAAACATATGAAATAAAATAATAATAAATAATAATAATAATAAAATAATAATAATAATAAATATAAAATAAAAAAGAAAATAAAAATGCATTTTATGAGGAATGAATGCATGCATTTACTACGTTAACTTTTTTTACAAAACATTTTAAATATCGTAAAAAGACTATTTTTTTATACATTAAATCTCAATTATTTTGGAAATTTGATGTGTTAGTGAAATTTGGTTTGTGGCACTCAAAATCGTTTTCAGCACCCAAATCTATAAGAAATACTTTGTTTTTGGTTTAAAGTAATTCTTGGTTGTAAACTATGTTATTTTTCTCAGTATTTAAAATTTTAAAAATTTTTTCTTGTTTTTTAAATAATTATTTAACTATATATATGTATATATATATTTTTGAATGTATAATAATTAAAAAAAAAAAAATAATTTTTTCCGAGCTTAATAAATCCATTTTTTAAGGGGTTAAGAGTTTCTTAGGTCGCAAACATATTATTGTGTCTACATAGTCATCAAAAAGAAAGAGATTTTTCGAAATTCGTACCCCTAAAAGAATCAATGCACTAATTGCACTAAAGCAAGTAAAGACACTTTCCTACTTTACTTTATAGTAAAAGAATACATTTGCTAATTTATTTGTTCACACAATAAGAGGTTTTGCGAGTCTTCGCAAACAATATGCGAACGTGATACATATGGCTAAATGAAGGTAATAAGATGGAGAAGGATAGCGAAGTTCAGACTAAAGAATGAAATGAGAGAAAGTAAATATTCAGGCAAAAGGATAGAAGAAAATGTAAAATGTGTGAGAATGAGAGACGTATGGAAATACGTTGAGAAAAATACTGATGAATAAGAAGTGTAGGAGAAGGAAGGAAAAATGTTAACAAGATAGTAATGAAGAGAAATTTAAAAAGAAGAAAAGAGAATGGGGCTACAGAAGTAGAGAAATGCAAAGGTGGCAAAAGAAATGGAAAAAAGGGAAGGGAAGAAAAATGAAGAAGTGAGTTAGTAATATTAAAAAAAATATATTTTATATTATTCGTCATTTCATTATAATCGTTTTTCTGTAGATGTTTTTTGGCTTCAATTTTTCAATTCTTCTCACAAATTCTGAGAAAATCGTAAATGATGAATTTTGATTTTATCATAACAAACCGATGGAGGTCCAATTTTTTTATTAATCAATATTTTTTAATTAATTAATATTTTAATTTTAGACCAATATAATTGATAGATTTCTGCACTTTGTTGAAAAGAGTCCAACTTATACAAAACATTTTTTACTTTATTAAATATACAGAGGAAAAAGTCCCGGACTCAAAATGGGACACTTGGTAGTGACCTTGATCTTGACCTGGAGGTCAAATAAGAGTAATTTCAAGGTCTTTATTTTTTTTAATGGAACCACTATAATTTTTTATATATAAATCGATTCCTTGCAATATTTAGCGTAAAAAGTTATAAGAGTTAGACAATCAAAAAGTGAATAGTTTAGGAAATATTTTGTACTTTAATGTATGTATTTTAATGACATAATTTTACATAAGCTATAAAATATCTCATAAAATATTCATTTTTCGATTATCTTATCTCAATACTTTTATGTATAAAATAATATGATTACTAAAGTATAATAAAGTATAAAAGTTAAAAAAGTTAATGCGAAAAGTTACTATAGTTAAATTTACTATAATATTATAAATAGTATTTAAGGATATTTTGTACTGTAAAATAGAAAAACAAAAAGCGTTTTCAAATATCAAAATAATATCAGCATTTTAAAAACTTATAAAGACATTCTAAAAAATATTTAATAAAGCATTTAATTTCAATGGAGAAATTGCAACTTCTCCTCAAAAATGGATCTATTTATTAAAATAAGAATAGAATTAACGGATGCATCTCGGGGTCATTTTTAATTAGTCTGTGACACGACGTGTTACAATTAATGAGATTTTCCAGCAATTCTGTCTTATATTAAAATAAAAGTAAAATAAGCCTTTGTACTTCTATAAACATTAACCTTTATATAAAATAAAATTAATTATAATTGTATAAATTATGGATTTAGTTTTTTTCTGAAATTTTCGCAATTCCTAAAAAGACCTGAACTTAATACACAATATAATAAACATATTTAAAGCTAATTAAGTCTTATATTATTATGGCAGCGTTTCTAGTTTCTTCTACATTATGTAGCGAATAAATATGAATGAATAAGATTATACATATCTTTATATATGTATATTTTAGAATTCTTTCAAATTACTTTTCTGTTTAAATATTTGTTCTAATTTAGATTTAACAAAAAGGAAGATTTTCAATGTTTTTATTTCTATACTTTTTATCCAAATTTTACAAAATGTATTAAAAATTTATTATATTTAAAGAAGCAAAATAGTTAATAATTTTTACTGAATATTTGAATATTTCTCAAACATTATATTCTTTTTGTTCATAGATATCAATAGTGAAGATATCCCAACAGCACAACTATCTCAAACAGAATGGCGAAATAATATAACAGAATTGAAAAGTGCGTATTCAACAAAAGAAGCTGATGTTAAGGCCACAATTGAAGCAAAGAAAAAACCTGTAGACTTAAAAACCAAAAGTGATCAGAAGTACCAAAAATCTTTCATCAGAGATGATGATTTGAAAAAAAATGCAGATTCCGAGACCCTAACCATGTTACCAATTTCATCCACGATGACTCCAATGAAGATGGATCAATCTTCAATGACAACAAAATCCATAAATGTCACAAATATATTGATTCCATTTCTTCTTCATGGAGAACCGATAATTGCTATGATAAACACGACACCAATCAACTTATCCACATCTACGCAAATCAATCTTATTGCCCAGAATATAACAAACCTTACGATGGAGATTCAAACTACAGAAGAGACATTATTGAGAGCCAGGGCCTTGAACATTTCTTCTCCGGAACCAACGAACTCATTACATACTAATATCACGGATCTTAGCGATGTCAGCATGGATGATGATGATAAGGATACCGAAGGTAAATATTATAGAAAAATAAAAAAAAAAGTAAGACTCTTCTCTCGACCGTACTGGCAAATATTATTTATTAAATCACAACGTTTTGACCCTTCTTTTAGTCCTTATCAAGTGATCTAGATATACATAGAAAAGAAATACAGTACAGAGATTAATACAATAAAAAAAATTACTTCACTTAACAATATTACAAAATAATAAAAAGAAGCGAAACATACTTGTGAAAATAAAAATAAAATTATAATTTTAAGATGTCAAGAACGAACATAGTGTCGGTTTGACAACACATCAAGACTTTTAGACGAGTTATGAGAGACTAAACGACCTTTATTATTTTGTCGTAGATATTCTTAGATACTTAGATTGTCGGTATCCTTTTGTAAATTAATAGCGTTATTATTTTTCTTAATAAAAAACATTTCAGCGATTTCTTTTTCTTACGTGTTTTTCTCTGTGCAAAATAACCGGCGAAGTCCAGTCAAAATCGTGATCGAATTCAATTTTATGGTTGCTGATAACTGATAAATTACTCGAATGCATTTTGCTGAAATGTTCCTTTACACGTGTACATAGATGTCTCTTTGTTTGTCCGATGTATGACACGTTGCAATCATTACAATTAATTTCGTAAACTACTTCAGTCTTTTTATCTATAGGCAGTCTATTCTTGCCGAGTGTAATTAAATGATTCGGTTTTTTAGGAATATTATGAACAACATTAAATCCGATGTTTTTAAAAATTTGATCGATGTCGCCTAAGCTATTAACATAAGGTAGTGAAATGAAAGGAGATTTATCAACAATATTTCGCTCATTACTCGATTCATTCATGTTTCTGTGTTTTAAAAAATTAATCCTTTTATTCACCCAACGATCAATTACATGTTTAGGAAAGCAGTTATTAAATCAAATCTGTTTCACGATATTAATATTCTCGTCGTGAAACTGATCATTAGATAAGAGAATCGCGTGATCTACAAGATTAAAAATTGTGTTCATTTTATATTTAAAAGTGATTGGAAAAGAAATTCATATATCTGTTCGAACACGCGTTCTTCCTGTATCAATTTGTTACAAGCTTTCCATTTGACCGAGAGATCGTTGTATTAAAAAAATTAATACATCCGTCTGATTCCGTCTCATATGTAAAGGTTAAACGGTGGTGATAATTATTAAAGGTATTAATTATTTCGTGGATTTTGGTCTTTGGAGTAATAGCGAAAATATCGTCAACATATCTATAATAAGTCGGAACATTGAAACTAATTGTAAGTTGACTTAAATAATGTGTTTCGAGATCATCCATCACCATATCTGCCAAGATGAGTGAGAGAGAAAATCCCATGGGACTACCAAAGATTTGTTCGTAATATTGTTCATTAAAGCTAAAACTAGTAGAATCTAGAGTAAATTCGACGGCATATAAGAACTGAGCAAGACTGAAATTTGTATTTTGAGAAATGTCACTTCATCGTTCCTCAATAGCGCGTAAAACCAATTCTTTTGGAATATTAGTGTATAAAGCGGTCACATCTAAAGAAATCAAAGTATTATTATCGTCAATAATTTTATCTTTTAAATTTGCGGAAAACGTTTAGCCATCCTTAACGTAAGATTTCGGTAACAAATTAGAACTATGTAAAATATTATGAATATATTTAGCAATATTATATATTGGACTACCTAATGAAGATACAATGATGTTTAGAGGAAATTCTTTTTTGTGAACCTTTGACAGATCATAACAACGTGGTAAATTACCATTAGTGATATTTAATGACTTATACGTGGAGTCGTCAATCAAATCGTTATCTCGCCAAGATTTTATTAAGGCGTTAGTCTTTATAGTTAGTTGTTTGATAGGATTTTTCTTCAGTTTTTTGTAAGTGGATTCGTCATTCAATAACGATTCCATTTTTTCTAAATAATTATTTTTATTCATTACTACGGTGATCTGACCTTTATCAGCTTTGGTGACAAAAATATCTTCATTATCACGTAGAAATTTTTTACAGAGCGAAAAACCTTGTAAGATGTGCCTGTCAGAAGAAGAAATGTGTTTATTTCACATAAAAATTTTTTAAAAGAATCAGCAACTGAAATTCTGGTGGTTTCTAGTAAATCACTCGGAATGTTTTTGTGATTAATCTCTAGATTCTTTATGTTATCCAGGTTCTTGACATCTTAAAATTATAATTTTATTTTTATTTTCACAAGTATGTTTTGCTTTTTTTTATTATTTTGTAATATTGTTAAGTGAAGTAATTTTTTTTATTGTATTAATCTCTGTACTGTATTTCTTCTTTATGTATATCTAGATCACTTGATAAGGACTTAAAGAAGGGTCAAAACGTTGTGATTTAATAAATAATATTTGCCAGTACGGTCGAGAGAAGAGTCTTACTTTTTTTTAAAATTCTGTCTGGCGATTCTCAAATATCTACGTTTTTATTATAGAAAAATGTTATAGCCGAGAAGTGCTATATAAATTTTATTTAAAATAAGAATAAGCAAAACACTAAAACCGCGAGTTCAACAAGTTCCACATTTCCTGTGTAGTTGGGCATATTGTCTATACCATATGCAAATAGTAGTGAGAAAGCCGTGTCTAGTGAATGTCTGTGACTATCACTATCCCCGCCTTTTACCTTTAATATTTAGGTTTATAATGACTATTAAAAAAATTAATAAATCTTAATACCTTGATGCAGCAAGAATCCCTGAAAAGCACTCTTGACTGTTTGCATTTGACTACTTAACAAAGCCTAATGCTGATCTTGTAACCAGCGAGCAATTTTTTCTCTGTTTGGCCAGCAGGGAACATCGACTGCCGGCTCCGATCTCATCAGTTGCTTTAGCAAGCTGATTGGCTGTTTCGTTGCTGAAGTCAGAATATGCCCAGGCACCAGTGCCTCACATCAGAGTAACCTTGCTTCTCTCCGTAAACTGCTCTAAGGTACATCTGCAACTACACCAGCTGGAGGTGAAAATTGGAGTGTCAAGGGCTCTAGCCGCTTGATTATACGAGCATATGCCACTTTCTCTTCTTTCTAATGGCGAGCAGGTTCTGCCCACAACGCAAAGTCACCATTACTTTTGCGTGACGAACTTTCTAAATGGAATTAATTCACTAATTCCTTTTTCCGATAGTAAATGTCTGCTCTAAGCCAGTTTTGGAGCCGACCATAAAAAAGATGACTCCACTATTCCTTTGCCAAAATCATCTTGAACAAACTTTCAGAGCGCGTATGAATGATATTTTATTCTATCCTATTTGGTAAATGGGATGAGAGAATACTCCATTGAAGAGTTTGGTCTGCTTGGTGCCAGTTGTCCATCTCCTCACAGCCAACTTGCTGCTGACGTAGTCTGATGTAGTTATAACGACTTGATGAAACAATTTGATGTTGAGCAGCATTCTTGTTGTCGCTATCGATGTTTTCAAAGTACTCAAGGTTTCTTTTAAGATCAGAACCTTTATATGCTTTAGCGTGATCTTTGTCATTACTCTTTGAACCCTGAGCTACCATATCATACAGCATATAGCAGCCAAAGGCAAACAATAGCAGAGAGTAAATCGAATGGATTATTCTTAGTTTAATACAATGATAACTTATTTAATATTGCTAGGTCATATGAAACAAGTAATAAAAAAATTTTATTTTTGGAAAAATTTTAATTTTCAAACTAATTACAATAAACTAATATTATTAATTACAATAAACTCTAAAATTTTTAAGTGTTTCGAACTATACTTAGTCTTCCTTAGTACGCAAAAAAATAAAAAATGTTCTAATAAAGAGTCACAATACATTAGTCAAAATAACTTAGATAATTATGTCAAATTAAAAGGCGAAATACATTAATAATACAATTAAATAAATAACATAAAGTTCAACGCGAAAAATCTCAATTAGAAGCAAAAATCGAATTAAAATAATTTATCCGGCCAATCAAAATTTATTTCATTATTAAAACCTCGGAGTGGCACTTAAACATTCGTCCAAACAGATCACTTATCGTTAGTCGGCGAAAGGCTATCAGTTTGGCAATGACCGTGTCCATCTCCCAAGTTATTTAATATTTGTATTGTTATAAAAATAAAGCTTAGTTTAATAGATCAAAGGCCTTTTTGCATATCCAGAGGTAAAAAGTTGTTCTTACATTAATTTTCCAGGTGTTTTTTTCCATGTCAATTTCCTATACAGAATGATCCCTAGATATTTTGCCGACCGGAGCTACCCTGACATCTTAAGATAGATCTTTTTATAGCGCCCAGCTTGTATTTTCGAATGAATATGACAAGCTTAGTCTTCCAAAGATTCACCGAATGATCGATGTCATCACACGACTTCTGTCATCTTAAAGGCGTCTGCGTACGTCTATGAAAGCGTTTCCAAACAGGATTCTCACGCAATAATCGCCAAATGCATCTGTATATTCCTGCATGTAAAAATTTCTATTGTTGAGGTTTCTGAGTAATTCTAAGCAGCAAAAAATAGCGAAAAAATTACTCCATCTTGCGGAACAATTCTGCACTCTTGTTTTACTCCGATCATCGATATTAATCGTGTTCAGCGTCTTTACAACCCGCTTTCGGTATATTATCATTAAAAGTAAATTTTGATTATATACATATATGGGATGTTTTGAGTCAAGCGGACCACTTCTCCTTCCAAAAACTAACGTAATGGAAAAATACGTTTAAGATCTCAAAATATTTGTACACTTATATGCTTTCAAAAGGAACGTGGCCTTTTTAAAAATTCAATATGATGATTCTAATATGGCGCCTCAAGTCCTAAATTCCGTAAAAGTCACGATATCTTTAATTAATATGCGACAATATCTTTAATTAATATGCGAAAATTTAACAAATTAACTTGAAAATGATGGATTATAAGATTTTCGAGGTTGCTACTTGTGAATCTGAAGAAAAATATTATAAAAAAGGGCGCTCATAAGGTCTTTTAACTCATTTTTTATCGACCTATAATATGGACAACACAAGCCGAAATTTAATGTTAGTTTGGAAAAACAGCAACTCGCACCAATATCTGTCTTTTTGTAGTAAAAGCCACCATACTAAATTTATTATTTTCAATTGTGCAAATTTGACTGCAGATTTGTAACAACTTCTAAAACTTTAGAAATAATTTTCAAGCCGGTTCGAGTGATTTTCCATTACTTAGATAAGGATCATTGGTCTTACAGCCGCCATTTTGAATTTTATAATTTTTTTCAGATTTATAATCAATGATCTCGAAAACCTTATACTCCATTATTTTCAAGTTAATTTGTTAAATTTTCGCATTTTAATCAAAGATATTGTACGATTATTCGTGACTTATTTTAAGGATTTTAGGCGCTATATTGGAATCATCATATTGAATTTTTCAAAAAATCACGTTCCATTTGAAAGTATATAAGTGTATGAATATTTTGAGACCTTAAATAATTTTTTCTGTTGCTTTAATTTTTGAAAGGAGAGCTGGCCCGCTTGACGCGAAACATCCCATATGTATTATTTAAATTAATTGTACAGACATAATTATACATTAATTGAAATTATTATAGTTATACTATGAGACACGGAAAAGTTTATAAATTACACTTTTTTAAAATCAAAGAATATTTTCAGTCTGTTTTATGGAGATCTAAACAATCCGAACAACACATTTTGCAGGTGGAGAATACATCGCATCAAACAATGAAACTACCATAAACGTTTCTTCGATTTTATTTCCAAAAATGTGTATCTATGGAAATCATACTTATTCAGTAGGAGAAAAACTGATTAAAGATTGCAAGGAAAAGTGCATATGTTCCGAAAATGGAATTATAGATTGCCAGCCATTATGTGTTTTTCCTAACATTAAGGAGGACAAAAATATTGAAGACTCTTTGTGTCAAGGAAAATTAACCACTGAAGAATCCTGTTGTGCTCACATTCTCTGTCCCACAGATTCGGGTACGTTTCCTTATATCCTGAAAAGTTATTGAGTTCAACACAGACAGCAGTAAGTCTATGATTTATAAATCTATATTTCGTTAATATAATTTATAAGCAACAACAGAGATGGTGTAAGCTATCTATATTATTTTAAAATACTTTTTTATGGTTATAGTTACGTTTTTTATTAAAAGCTATTCAATATAAAAAATATATTATTGCAGCTACTAAATCGGAAGAAATGTGTGTATTCGGCAACAAAACTGTAACTGTAGGACAACGTATCGAAAATGGCTGTTCCGAAGTATGCGTCTGTGAGGCCGGTGGTCATTTAAAATGTCAGCCCAGATGTCCACCAAATGAAACTGTTTCTATAATCAATCAGCATGAACGCTGCGTCGTATTATCCGATCCCAGGTATAGTCATCTTTATCAGATGAAACTAGCTATATCATAAACAATTGAAATGTATGAAGTAGAATAGTTCATAAAAAAAAAAAAAAAAACGACAATGCTCAATATAATTTAATCTTTAGAGATGCCTGTTGTACTATTACACTTTGCGATGTTACTTTGGGCGACCATGAGATTAAACCGGACAATACCATCGACTTAAATATACATTTGATAGATGTAAAAGTGTTGAACTCAACAGCAATCAAACTGAAGATGTCTGTAAAAGATCTTCAAAATGTTACTATAGAGATTTCACAGAACAATCATGTGTGGAGACAGCAGAAACCTGATAAAGGTTGGTAATAGTATTCATAATATTTTAATAACGATATTTTTCTTGCGTTAATATTTACAGAATTTAGTGTTAATCTCGGAAAATTTAATTGCAAAAGGCAAAACTACATATAGTATATATTTTACAGATGGTATTATTTCAAGTTTGGAACCCGCGCACACATACTATGTTCGTGTGACGGAAGGAAGTCGTACTGGGCCAGTTGTACAGGTGTCTCTGCCAGCAGAAGTGGTAAAAACAAATATTTCCGAGAAAACGTCTGACAAGAATTCCTGCAATTACAGAGGAAAGTCGTATAAAATTGGCGCGGAATGGTATGATGAATGCATCTTCTTCTGCATTTGCGCGGAAGGTGGCAAGAATGAATGTAACACAATAGAGTGTCCCACAGACTTTGGACTGGATGTGTTGGATCCTCACTGTCTAGATTGGGAAACAGTTCCAGCAAATTTTGTACCAAAGGCACCACAGTGTTGTCCTCAGGTATGATCTTTAATAATTTTTTCCTAGAAGTTTATATAGGGCACATATGCCCAACGTTCGGCTCGCACAGCCTATCGATCCAGCCCGCGAGTATATTCTAAAATATTTAAATTTAGAAATATTAATTAAATAGAAATACCTGTGGTAGTGCATAAAATATTTTTTAAAAGTGCTGCTAAATCAATCTCGTCCAAAACCTCTCGCAAACTAAAGTTTTGAGATCTTTCTATTGCCTTAAAGTGACACAGAGTATAAACAAAAAAGAATCGACTCTGTTCTTTTTTTTATCGTTGGGTTAATTTGTATCAATCTGGTCCGCTGGCAATAATCAAAATTTGAAATCTGGCCCCTCGAAGAAACTAGTTGGGCATCCGTGATATAGGGTATATCATATACAGGGTGTAACTAAACAAAGGTATACGAAGCACACTATCTGGTGTAGGATGACAAACGAAAATTTCTGAGCCATTTTTTAATCTGAGTTTTATTTTTGACGCTATAAATTGTTAAAGTTTACCAGTTAGCACGTGCGACTACAAAGGAACGCCTACTAACGCGGTGCCTACGCTGTTTTCCGTTGCCACGCGCTAATTGGCAAACTTTAACAATTTATAGCGTCAAAAATAAAACTCAGGTTAAAAAATGCCTTCGTATATACTTTTGTTTAGTTACATCCGGTATAATACAGAGTGGCACTACTATTATTTCTATGATACTTCCAATAATAACTTTTCTAGGAGGTACGCTGTAGAAATAATGGTTCTTGTAACTATGAAGGAATCATGTATGATAATTGGAGCGAATTGCCTTCAAATGTCACTGGTTGCGAGAAGCGTTGTTATTGCGAAATGGGCAATGTGTCTTGTCAAGCTGCTTGTAAACCTGTACCAGCTCTACCACCCGCTAATTTGCCGTGTCCTCCTCATCAGGCAACACTGATGCATTCACCTGTTAATCCATGCTGTTTACAATGGATTTGTAGTAGTCATTCATCATCACAATTGCCAGGTAAATAACGGTTTAAGTAAAAACATAATAACTTTCTATAAATACAATTGGAAAAATAAAAGAGCTATTGAGTCAAGCGCTGTTGTTAGAGCGTATTTTTAAATTGAAAATTCAATAAACATGGTAAAACGTTTCGACCCTGACTGGGTCCTCTTCAGTTACATATATTAACTACAAAAATACAGATATAATACATGATTAATTTCCTAATTAAAGTGAAATTCAACTAATACTACTTTAAATATCAGAAAACTACAATTAATTTGCCATCAAAATTTACATTAAATAATTAAACGTTGTACCATGTTTATTGAATAAATTTCAATTAAAACAAAAAAAAACGCTCTAACAACAGCGCTTGGCTCAATAGCTCTTTTAGTTTTCCAATTGTATTTATATTCGGGAGCCTTATCATTTTAATTTGAACTTTCTATAATATACATACAACAAACATATACAAAATACATTTTCTATTATCTTAGTCTAACAGCTCTTGATTTTTAATATTATGTATTATAGGTTTGGACCATAATATTATATCTCCAGGCTTTTCATTACCTGGATTTGCAACTGCACCTTCATCTAATGAAATTATAATGCAAATACTGGAAGCTCTAGATGAACATACAGTTCGGCTAGTATTTACTATACCTCAAGTCCTGGTAGGACTACATGGGAGAGTTGAACTACGATATACTAGCGATAAAACGTATGTAAACGTATGTAAAATTAATTAACATTAATTACTAAACTGCGCAAAAATCTATTCGAACTTTAAAGATTTAGCAGAAAACATCTTAATCTAACAATGAGGTATTTTATAGAGCCGGTAACAACATCTATATATATAAGTACCGTCCGTCCGTCTGTTTGTCTGTCTGTCTGACCGCGAACTACTTCTGCATTTGTGGACCGATTTTCGTGAAACTGGTATCAAAATGTTACAGAGTTTTCGGAGGTGGCTGCTGTGGGTTCTTTTTAAGTTTCTCCCACCCACGCATCCACTCACGCGTGTGCGCATTTATGAACCGATTTTCAAGAAATTGTACTAAAATTTCTTAAATTTTTTGGGAATGTCTATTGTTAGTTTTTTCTTTGTTTTACACACACCCTCACTCACCCACGCACCCATCCACGCGTTTGCGGATTTATTTAAAGATTCAATACATATTTTCATCTTTCATTCCAAAATTTAGCAATTTTTTGGGGGAGAATTACTAGATATTTGTGGAACATTGTGGAATATTTTAATACCTGTTTCACGAAAATCGGTCCACAAATGTGGAAGTAATTCGCGGTAATACAGACAAAAGAATTAATTTTTTGTGTTAAAACAGGTTTAATTATAGGCTATATGAGGACCGCGCGAAGCGGTCCAAAAAGCTAGTTCTTAATAAGGTATTCTATAGCCGGAGGATTATATAATATCTCTATTTCTGGTTAAACGTTATATTATAAGTTAATATAAGTTGCGCATACAAAAACTATTTGTATATACTAATTTCCATTTTTTTTCATATGGCATCATTACTTTAATAGATTCGACATTGGAATTGATCTTTGGTATTTTTTATTTTTCAGAAATTTTGATCCATCCACGTGGAAAGTACAAGTGTTCGCTCCTCCTAATGATTTAATTGCAACATCTCAACTTGAATTTGAGTTAGGTGATTTAAAGTCTATGACTGAATATAAAATGAAGATCACAGTGAAATTGAAGGATTTAGCCAATAGTCCAACTAGCAAGATTTATAGCGTACGCACGTTAGAAAAACATACGGAAATGATAACTTTGCCACCGCAAATATTAATTGATGCTGAACTTAGAATAATGGAAACGAACTCTACTTGGATTAATGTTATGTGGAAAAAATTCACAGATTATGAGTTACAATTCATAGATGGCGTTCAATTGAGATATAAAGAATATGATGGTAAAGTTTATGCGACGACACCACTAATACATCGTGCTGTAACAAATTGTGTAATTGAGAACTTGAAACCATCAACTACGTATGAAATCGGCATTTACTTTATACCATTTCCGGGACAATTAACGGAGTTAATGAGCGAGAAAACAGTAAGATATTTACTACTTATTGAAATTATTTCTTCCTCTTCATTTTCTTTCTCTTCTTGTTCTCTTATTTTTTCTCTTCCTTTTTCTTTTCTTCTTCCTTCCTTTCGTCTCTTCCTCTTTTTCTTCTTCTTCATGTTCTCCTTTTTCCCTTCTTCTTTTTCTTAATTTTCTTCTTTTTTTTTATTTTCTTCTTTCTTTTCCTCTTCTTTTTCTTCTTTTTTCTCTTTTCCTTTTCTTTTGATTTTTTCCTTTTTTTAATCTCCCTCTTTTCTCCTTATTTTTCTTTAATTTAGAGTTTGATCCTGCATATAAAATTATTTTATATTTGTAATTTTGTATTTATTTATAAAAATATAAATGTTGATAATTTTATATCCATATACAGGGTGTAACTAAATAAAGGTATACGAAGAACACCATCAAGTACAGGACGACAAACTAAATCGAAAAGTTCTGAACCATTTTTTAATCTAAGGTTAATTTTTGACGCTATACATTGTTAAAGTTTGCCAATTAGCGCATGCGGAACGCCTACTAAAGCGGAGCCTACGCTATTTTCCGTTGTAGCCACGCGCTAATTGGCAAACTTTAACAATTTGTAGCGTTAAAAATCAAAAAAGCTCAGATTACAAAATGGCGGATTAAAAAAAGGATTTTTTGATTTAATTTGTTGTTCTGCACCAGATAGTGTACTTCGTATATCTTTGTTTAGTTACACCTTGTATACATATATCACTAATAGTGTAATACATAGTAGTAAATACATAATATATAGTATAATTACAATATTATCATTAATAGTATAATTTATAACAGATTCAGGTAGCTACGTTGATGGAACCAGATCCGTACTCTTTCGACGTAACAGTTGAAATTAAGACGATCAAATCAACAAACGTGGAAGTGTTATGGAATGGTGTGCCTTATCCGGAGGACAAATATGTGAACATCTATCGTGCAATTTATCAAAGTGATAGTGGCAAAGAAGACACTAGTGTCTTCAAAATTGCTAAAAGAGATTCTGATGCCAAAACCGTCATCAGTGATCTCAAACCTGGTACTAGATATCGACTATGGCTTGAAATATATTTAACAAATGGAAGAATAAAAAAGAGTAACGTGCAAGATTTTATCACTAAACCAGGTGTTTTCTTATCACCCACTGTGTCTCAACAAGGTAAACATTTCTTTTATAACTTTTGTTAAATAATATAAATTATGTTTCTCTTATTATTATTATTATTTTTCTGTTGTTTATAAATGTTTATATAAATATTATAAAAAGTATTCTTTTTTCACTATTTTTAATTGAATTACATAAAAGATACTTTGGAATGTTATTTGTTCGATTTAAAATAATATTTCTAAAAATTAATTTACTGGTCATACATTTTTATTTAAATCATTATTAAATCATTATTTAGCTAAATTGAAAATGATGAAAATGGGAGATTTATTACGAAAACTTGATCGCAATAAAAAAATCTTATATCTTACAGATAACATGTACATATATTTAAAAAACATCTTAAAAAGATCTCGAAAATATCTTTTATGCAACCGGTGCGCAAAAAGTCGCACATAATGGGATTTTAGAAAGAGCTCTCTTTTCACGCACCGGTCACACAAAATATCGTAGCCAACATGTGCGGGTCATAAATCGGCTGATCGTGCGGATTGTCACACTCGGGTTCGCCTCGTGCGCCAAACTTCTGCACTCTCGGCCGATTTATGATCCCCCGCACTTGTTAGCTAATATACTATTAGACACGTATGTTGACTGAAAGGTCGACAGTCATTAAAAATATGTAACTAGTTGCAAATTGCATTTTTTTTAACAACTTTTTTTACACTATCAGTTATACTATACTATACTACAATAGTATTACCCAAGTAGCAAGCATACGTCATTTTGATGCCAAATGACGTCATTAGACATCAGAATGACGTTTAATGACGTCAGTTTGCTACTTGGGTAGTTCATTATTTATCTTTCTATAAATCTTTTTTTTTATATACATATGTTCTCAGTAAATCAAACTGGATCATATATATATATATATTTTTTTTTTAGCCGGAAAAATTGCATCATTTCCTCTTTATGAAGGAGATTATTACGGCCCTTTGGTGATAGTGGCCATTGTGGCTTCCTTGGCAATACTATCGACTTTAATTTTGTTAATGATGTTGATGAAAAGACGAACAAGTAGTAAGGCTGACATATCATCTCGTAAAACAACATCAGCGTATGACAATCCTTCCTACAAGGTAGAATTACAACAAGAAACTATGGGTAATTTGCTATTATTTTTTTTCTAACGTTGAAATAAACGTATCGATATAACAATTCCTAAAAATTGAGTTACATTAGTTATATTTAAAACATTCAAATAAATTGTCAAAACACTGATTGATATTTAAAAATATGAAATTACATTATATTGATGAAAAACTATCTACATAATCTACACAAAATATCCCAAATACCAAACTGACGTCATTAAACGTCAAGATGACGTTACTTTGATGTCGATTGACATCGTTCGTCAAAATGACGTACGTTTGCTGCTTGAGACGTTAAGTGAATTTTGAAATAAATGCGCAACTTTACATGTTCAAACATTTATAATGCTCAATATATGTATACTCAAAGACGTCATATTGTTGTGCTTAATTTGCCATAGATCTTTTTAGTTTTATAAAATATATATTTTATTCAACGAAATAAAAAGAGTTCATCGCGAGTTCATTGTTTTTTTTAGACCTGTGAAGATGTGATTGCAATATCTAATGGAAGGAACAAAACTACAACAGATCACGAGATGGCAATCATAAATTTGATGAATGTCAAGGAAACTGCTTGAAGTTCTATAATTTATTAAATGAATATTTATTTATAGATTTACATTTCACAATTTATATATTATTAAATTTTTACAATATTTCTTAATATACATGCTAAATATAAATATAGTACATCATATAAGAATAAGTATTGTTTATGTTATTATTTAATATAAATTAATAAATATAGGTTAAAATTGTATGTATATTAAGAAACATTGTTAGGTTTAAATTGAAGTGAATATTGAGATTATTATTATTATAAAAAGAGATTATTGAGGTTGTTATAAAAAAATGATATTAATTAATAATATACCTCGCTGCGTCATTCTTCAATATTTTTAAAAATATTTAGTTTTTATGATGTCACAATAACTCTTCGAGCGAGAGGAAAAAATAGAACACTTTAACTCGATTTAGTCTCAGGAATACACTGTTACTGTAGTGCAATAATCCATTTTTGTTAACAATGTATGCGTATTTATATATAGAGTGGAGAAAAAGTAACAAAATACTTTAATATTTCGAAAATTATGGATTTTAGAAAAAAATGTTTAATATAAGAATTTTTAGCGATTTATTGTATGACAATATGATATTTGTATGAACTTGTAAGCTTGTAATACTCATGCAAACGTCACCTTTGATATTTTTTAAAATGAAAATCTCAATTTTTTACTAGAAATACTTGAATTTTCAAGGTGACAAGTTTGTGATTATATTTTATGCTAGTAGAGATAAGTTTGTATGAAGAAATCATTCCAACGTACGAAAATGTTGAAGGTTCTTACGTTTTTATTTACACACCATTAATATCATGCGATTATGTGTTATTTTTTTCTAATTAACTGACAGTTGCGTTCTGACTCTTGATGTCTTTTAATAGATAAGACGAGTCGCCTCCAATTATAATTTTTTTTCTAAGCTCAACACTGTTCTGCGATGATTTATACATGTATATACATCGACTGTTTGGATATTATACAGGGTGTCTCATAAGAAATTGCTGAAACTAATCAGCTGTCATTTTTTAAATGCGTGCAGTTATTGAGAAAACAAAACTTGGAAAGAGAGGAAAGTCTGCAGTTTATAATGGATATAAATAAAATGTTTGTATATTAGTTTATTTTATTGATAAAAAGTAATGAAAAAATGCTGATAATCACATATGTAAACTAATTTTTTCATTACTTTTTTTAAATAAAATAAATTGGTATACAAACATTTTATTTATATCTATTGAAAATTGCAGACTATTTTCAACACAATTTTTGTTTTCTCAATAACTGGATCCATTAAAAAATGATAGCTGATGATTAGTTTCAGCAATTTCCTATGGGACATCCTGTATGACATTGGTTTTATTATGTCAATTAGATTAGGTCGATTTTAGGATAACTGTGTCACTGATTCCGAACATGGAATTGGGACTTTTCCTAGATTGGTTCTAGTTTTTCAGATAATAGGGGTGTTTCATAAAAAGCATAAAAAAATGCAAAAATGTAATTGAGACGTAGCCATTTCCAAATCGTATGAAAATTGTCTCACACAGTGGACACTGCTTTAAACATTTATGTTTTAAATAGTTTTTGTGTTTTAAACAGTTTTAAACTATTGTTCAAAAGTAAAGTAGTTTTACTGAAATAAAACTAATAAAATAAATATTATTTTAGCAGAATATTTTTTTTCGATATATACAGTAGTTTTATTGAAGTAAAAATAATAAAATAAATATTATTTTAGCAGAATATTTTTTTCGATATAATATATTTTTTGCTAGTTTAAAACGTGTTTTTTTCTTTGAAAAATTAATGATTTTCTTCTTATTTTACTTAAAAACACATATAAAACAAAAAAATCAATGTTTTTGCTAAAATATCTTAAACATCTACGCTTAAACATCTTTGATAACTAACCAAAATTTTTGTAGTGTAATAGTTACGAACAATCACTGCCGTGTATTTTTTTTCGATGACTGCAACTGAGGGGAGGCTTTATTGCGATTATTTTTCATCAAGTAGTAAACGCGTGTCATTTTGATGTTAATAAAGAACGCGCATTTGTTACTTAGATGGTCATAAATTGCTGAGATCATAGAAGAGCGTATGCAATCTTTAACTTGATTTACATATGTATGTATTTTTATACGATGTAAATTGTCATTTTTATATTTTTACTGTCTTATATATTGTTCGAGCTGCTGCTGCTGATGGTCCGATAAAAAGACCGAAATGTATATAATAAATAATAAACAATTAAATAAATCACATTAGAAAAAGGAGAAAATTTTTTACCAAGTCTAAATTTTATTAACTTGTTTTTTCTTATTTATTTATGGACTAATATTTACAATGTCAATTTACATCCGCAATTAGTCCAAAAGTTTCTTTATAAAAAAAAACAATATGTTTAGAAATAATTAATATTACAATTAATAATACACTTTCTAATATTTTCTTAAAAAAATTCCAAAGTCGAGTATATTGTTATGTTATGTGTTGCTTTCTTTTTACTTTTTATTATCGGATAAAGGACTATTTTATTCATTTGATTTCTCACATTTCTAAACGCGTTTTTTACTTTCATAATAAGTTATGTCGACATTTATTTGACGAGACGTTATACTCATCGTTGAGATCATGTTATCGTGGCCGAGTGTTATTGTCAGGAATCGTTTTTGTATTCTTTTGTGTATTTGTCCGGTGTACGTATTTATCTTTTTCGTCGCCCCCGAAATTTGCCGAATTCGTGTCTTCGCATGATTGGTGATATTCGAGGAACCATTCCTTTTGAAATACATATACGTATGACAATCACTCGGTCGAGAGGCTCTCTCTCGAGTCTGACTTGGTGACAATAAACGTATTTTTAAACAACTAAATATATATCTTTTTCCCGAATATCCTACAGTTATAACTTATAATTATTAGGAGTGTTAATTAATTTTTTCAAAATTTTAGATATCGCTGTTTAATTCGTTTTTTATGTTTATATCGAATATTCGACCTCCGTATTTTCTCAAAAGTCCGTTACGTGACTACATAGGTATAAATTTTCGACATAAATATTAGCTTATGTATTAGATATTTATACCATTACATGTAACAAATTTTATGCATGAATGTCAACATTATATATTTCTTGTACTTTTAAAATGTCAAAAAAATCAAAATTTGTAAAATCTTGTTTTTTAAAATTTTTTAAATAAATTATTTAATTGAAAGATTAAAACATCATTATAGTATAGAAATTGAGTATCGATTCAACATCAAATAACTGAAAGAAGGGATATATTATTTATTTAAAATAGAAATAAAGGCGTGATATTTATGCATATATAATACTGAAAATTTTAAATTTAGTCGATATCAGACATTGTGCTTTAGTCATCTTGGTGGAAATAATTTTACAATAATTTACAGACTTCTATAAAAAATTAAAACTTTGAACATCAAATCTCAACTTTTTACAAATTCATGAAAATGGTAAAAATTTATGGTAAGTTCTAATAAGTTGTACTCAGTTGTAAAAAATATTTACAAATTTTTAGGAGTTTCAATTTTTCGTGAACATTTTTAATATATTGTAAAAGTTGTAGAATTTTTTTTAAAATTACAAATTTCTACAATATATCACTAAACGTAATGTAGTTGTAGAAAATTACAACTCTTTAGTAAATTTATGAAAAATATATATATTATACAATATATTCATCATACTTCTGCATGAAAAATATCTAAAAAGAAATCACTGCTCGCGTACGAAAAATGTTCATATATGCTTTGTGTTTCATAATATCACCTATGTGTGGAATAAACTTTGTAGATATTTTTCATGTAGAAGTATGCGATGACTGTATCAATGTTTTTACTGTAATGATATTTCTCCACTATCCTTACAACTATGTTTACCACATAAAAAACAAATACAATTAAAGGAATTATTATAATATAAGCCAAGTAACAAAGAAATGTTAAAAAAAAATGTTTAAAACTTATTTTAATTGGTTAGCTACATAGCTAAGTAGCTAACAGACTGTCGATATGACAAGAGAACTTTCATGTTTCTATCTTTAATTAATGTAATTGCTGAATATATAAGAACAACACTTGAGAAGAACCACAATGTTGGTCGAAACGTAGTGTGTATTTATTTTGAATAAATGAATAGTTAGTTTTTGATCGAATTAAATTAATTATTATTTTGAACAAATGAATAGTTAGTTTTTGGTCGAATTAAATTAATTATTATTTTGAATAAATGAATAGTTAGTTTTTGGTCGAATTAAATTGCATGTCATTATTTGTTTAAAAAATGAGTTTCAAAAATTTTTTAAATATTTCTTTGCTACTTGGGAAGAAGGTACTTCATAATAAATTTTTACATTCTCTATTATATATGTAATTTGATTGATTAATATTTTATCGAGCATTCTGTGAATGTGTAAATCAATAAAACGTTTAATACAAATGTTCCACCGCCAATCACGAAGGATGGATCTATTTAATTGAAAAGTGCTTTGTCTGATTACAATTGTCAGTCGCCAAAAAATTAAAAATTAATCCTCTGACAACCGCAACTGCCAAGTGCAACTAAAAATAACTTTTCAACTAGTAACTTGTTACCTTTACGATTGGCGACGGGATATTGGCAATCTAATGTAAAATGGCCTTTATAGTTGCTTATAGAATGTTGTAGATCTCAGATTTTACATAGAAAGTTGTAATTGTTTACAATTAACACGTTAAATAAATTGAAGTTGCCAATGATGATTAAAAAATAATAAATCTTAATTTTATTCAATTCGACTAAACTGGCACATTACACAGTAAAAATATCTCACAACGTTTCAACCATCAATTACTGGCTCTTATCAAGCAAATCTACAAAAAAAAATAATATAAATTAAATAAAAATTATAAAATATAAAATATGTCCTACCTAATTAGTATAAATTAAATCACATACTTATTAAAGCAAATTTACATGTTAAAACACAAAAATTGTTGTTCGCAAGTACACAAAGCAATGTTAACGAAAGGAACAAAATAAACCAAATGATTTCTGGGTAAAAATTCAACGTCGACTAGAGCTATAAATCATGGATAAAATAATAACAAAAAAGTTGTATTGTATATAAAAATCAATGTTAACGTAACAAAAAGACAAACCACCGATGAAAGTAATAAATAACTGCTGACAAACAAACTGTAGTTTATATCTTCGATATTAACAAATCATATATCCGGTTTAAGTTTTCTGTATCTTTTTGTAAATTTATATTCTTATCACAATTCTTTACGAAAAACATCTCAGCAATCTCCCTCTTCTTATTGTGTTTTTTGCAATGCAATATTTTAGGATCATTCCAATTAAAATCATGCCCCTGTACAGAACGATGTTTACTAATTACATTGTGATTACTAGGATGTTTTTTGATCGCCTGATAAGGACCAGTAATTGATGGCCAAAACGTTGTGAGATATTGTTTACTGTGTAATGTGCCAGTTTGGTCGAATTGAATAAAATTAAGATTTATTATTGTTTACAATTAAATTACATAATGTAGTTGTAGAAAATCATAACTTTTTACGTAAATTTATAAAAAACTACAAATATAGCCCAAATCGCGTAGATTTGACGTAAAATTCACGTTGAAATAATTCAAAAACTTGTAATTATATGGGCTATCTCTTCTCGCCGCGCACTTGTAGGCGCGCGTATTGGTCAATCTTTATTTATTAATTTCTCATTAATTAATAAGAATTTCGCAAAATAGTAAAGTACTTTTCTATTTGGTTTAATCTGCTCTACCTGCTTACGAGAGGTGATACGCGAGTCACCGGACACTCTGTATATTTTTGGAAATTCGAATACACTTTACAATTATTAACGACTAGATACTCGAACTCACGTAATTCTAAGATTACTAGGTTATGTTTGCACTAGCGCGCAAACACGTTCGTCTCGACATCCTGCTAACGAAGAAGGAGACGCCGCGCTTTCTTGATTGTTAGCTCTTTCTCTCTGTCCTCGGCCAATCACGCGCTGCTCGCGTGGCGCTGCGTTATCGCGTGTCGCCGTTCGGAAAACGCTCGTGCGCCATCAGTGTCCTCTCTTTCCACTTCGCACGCATCAGAGTAAGGAATAGCCTTACATTACCATGTTATCAATAACAGATTAACAGACAGATAGCCAAAGGCCAGTCTAAAGAGGAGACCGTCATTTCTGTACGACTCTATACCGACACACTTTGCCTCTGGTTCGAGTCCAGGTTAATAAAATCCTTTGATTTTACCAAAAAACTTTGCCCCTGGTGCGAGTTCAGGCTTAAATCTTTTGATTTTACACGTATAATCAAAAAATTTTTAGGCTAAAATCTTTTGATTTTACACGTATAATCAAAAAATTTTAGCCTGAACTCGCACCAGAAGCAAAGTTTTTTGGTAAAATCAAAGGATTTTTATAGCCTGGACTCAAACCAGGAGCAAAGTGTGTCGGTAAGGGGCAAAATCGCACGAAAATGACGGTCTTCTCTTTAGACAGGCCTTTGGCTATCTGTCTATTAATCTGTGTCAATAATGTCGAAAGATCACGTCAAAGATCGTTAATGTCGTTTCAGGAAGATTCCTTCAGTTTTTGACTATTTTATCTCAATCACTTATACGGAGAATATGATAAACATTAAAACTCAGAACTGAACCTTCAAGCCTCTTTTATTTATCATTAGATTATTTTAAGCTTTTAAACCGTGAGAATTCGGGAAGTATCTCAATTCAGTGCGTTTCGATCAACGTTAAAAACTGAAAAGTGGTCCCGTTTTAATACCTTATTTAGCAAGTCAAACAGCTTGCCAAAAGTTTTCCCCAGAGTTTTCCATGATCTTAGGTGCACTTTTGGTTTGTATTTATATGTGGAAAACATATATGGAATAGGTTTTATCCATTTCCCCGAGAGGCAAAAAAATCGGGATTTTTTAACATTGTCCTTTCTATTTTTCTTTCTAACTGAAAAACTGTAATCGAAACCACTCAATTGCAAAATTAATAAATACTTATTCAGATTTTAACAATTATATGCACCAAATTATTTAGTAGTGACATAACTATCATTACACTAACCCCTCGATGCATACAACTGTAAGTTATAGGTGTCGGATGAATGGGTTTGATTAATATTATAATTTCTTCTAAATGAAATATAAATTTATTGCGAAAAAGAAAGACTTTTTGTTCGTACAGAATCGAGGATCTGCGAAATAATCGTGTGATGCGTTAATTTGTCGAATCGGATTTCTTACTACTTGTTGTCGCGACGGCTCGGAGCGTTATGCCAAATTCTCGCCTTTGTCCCAAGTTCGATGTTTTCCTCATCTCAGTAGTATATGGGCCACTATAGTGAGTCAAAACAGACCTCCACTCCTCGGTAATTGGCGCCGACCCTACTGTGCCAGACGGTTTTTTATGATGTAACAGATAATGGCCCCTGCTGTGAGGGTCAGTGACCCCTGTTGCGGTGTCAAAACTCAGTCCGGACACGAGGCCCTGACGTCTGAGGGGGTGTGGCTAAACAGAATTTTTGGATCAGAGATTGGTCTATTTTTTTATTGGGGCATTAGTCTTCGGCGTCTGATAGGCTCTACCTATACTTGCCGGCACTCTGATTGGGTGATTTTTATTTTGGAAGGGTAGAAATTGGATCGTTGACTCAATTTTCCCCAAAACGAATTTAAGCAAAGCTTAGCAACCGAGCGTAAACCGGGATTTTGCGAGATGTTACGCTTATCGAGAACAATACCTTGGATTTTCTCGTACTCGCGCAGGTATTGCTCTTTAGCATCATCCTCCGCGCATTTACTCGGCCATCCGCTTGCCTCCTGTTTAAGTTGTAAAAATGAGTTTATATATTCGGCGAACAATCTACCCTGCCGTGTTTTGCGATTATATTGACTAATTTTATATTGCCAAATTTCATTTACTTTAGTCACGAGATAACCTTTTTCGACAGCCTTGCGTAATTCGCAGCTCACCCACGTACCCTCGAATTCGCGTTTGTTAGGCTCGTGCATACACTCCGTTTGCGAAAATGTTTTTCAAACAACTACGACACAGTGCGAATAATAATTTTTCGTGCGCGCGATACGAGAGTACCGGATGAAATAAATCACGCGGAGGAAGTATCGTACAGCGTACGAGACCTTCGACGGTGTCAAAATTATAATTCGGAGCCGTACCGATTAAAATTTTTATCAACATTCATCGCCGATATAAATGTCGGGATGACCGATAGGGAAAGCAATACATACTTCAATACATACGGGTATAACGAACATACGTCTACGTAGCGTATTTTCTCCGCACCTGTGATTTTGTAAAGAGTCGCGATATTTCCCGTGCGTCCACCAAAAAATGCGTTGCGAGGATCGAGCGGTGCTGTTTTCACCATCGGATGACTCGAGAAATTCGCGCATCTCACGATTATGCGCCATCTGGCGACCACTTAACATACTATGGACGCGTTCGGTATAATAGCGCTATAATAGCGTTTTCCGAACGTGTCTTAAACTTTTTGTTACATCTGTCTTTTTTCAAACGTATATGCGAGAACTACATAAATTATTTATTAAAGACAATGAATATCCCTTTCTAAAAAGTGCATGTTATGTATTCTCGCAATATCTCGAATGTATTGTTGCCTTTTTATCGTGATGCCGATTGGTTGTTGGTTTTCGAGCATTTCGTGCGCTATGACTTGCTTCACTCGTATCCTCGTATGTTGGTTATACGATACGACTGTTAAACTGTCATACTGATAATTAATTAATATTAATGTATGAAAGAAACTAAATAACACAAGCGCGCGCTAAACAATTCTATTACAATTTCCTATTGTAACGAAAGTATAGCAATGCAAGTATAATTAAATATAATATAATATAATATAAATATAATATAGTAACCTATTTATAATATAGTAACCTATTAAAATTTTAATAATTTTTAAAATTAATATTCATATGAAAATATATATATTGGGCATTTCATATCATTGTAAAAATTTTAATAATAATAATAATCAATATTAATAATAATCAATAATATTAATAATATTAATATTAATTTAATTTCATACCATTGTAACAATCATGTAATAAATGAAGTTAAAAATTATGTCTCGATTTTTGGTTGGTAAAGTCGATTTTATATTTATTAATTACTTATTCTTATCCTACGAATGAAGCAAATAATACGCTTTCACATTTAAATCACATTACTAAAAATTTCTTTATAAGAAAATAAAAATCTTATCCTTACACGTGCGGATAAAGGAAATATAACGGTAGCGTTGGATAAAGATAAATATATACAAATCCATACAGCACCGTTAGATTGCAAAAACATTACAACAATCTTTCACCACAATATTGCAATATTGCAAATTCACTGCAAAATGTTGCTACATCATTGCTGTTAAATTGCAGCAACGTTAAAATGTCCGCTTTTTGGAAGATAATAAAATTATTGATTATCGTTAACATCTTTTATTGTACAATATTGCAAAAAATTATTTTATTACAGTATTATACCCAGCAAATATCAAGTTACAGTTATATAATTTTTAGTTGTAATTTTCCACTCATTAATATAATTGTTATAATACACGTATTCTATTTTTGAGTGGGAAATTACAACTAACAATTATATAGCTGTAACTTGGTGTTTGCTGAGTATATGTATATATATTACAATATATAAATTATAGAATTTGGATTACATTCAATATTTCCGAAATATTAATGTCATGTTGCTACAAGTGTGCTGGAATTTCGTGCACCTATATCTCTGCAATGTCTTTATAATGTTGCATTGCAACTTGCAACATTGCAACGTTGCTGCAATATAATTGCAATAATCTGTGCTGTATGGGAAGTATTGAAGACTTGTTGAAAGATAATAATGTATACGTTGGTTAAAAAAGACCCTACTAGGAAATTGATAAACAGTCTTCATGACTTATTAGTTCGTTGGAAAAATTCTAAGATTATTTCAACTAATGAATACAGACTTTTGTTATTTACTGATGGAACTCTCCCCAGGGCATATGGCTTGCCTAAAGTCCATAAAGAAAACTGCCCGTTCAGATTAATAGTGTCATCGGTGGACACTCCTCTGTATAACTTAGCGAATTTCCTGCACAAGATTATAGTTAAAAGCTTCCCAGTGCCTGAAGGTCGTGTTGACAACGGTTTCGAATTAGTGAAAAAATTGTCACAGATTCACATTGAGAATGAATTTAAATTAATTTCGTTAGATGTTGTCTCACTATTCACTAACGTTCCTATTGATTTGGCTCTTGAAAGTATTTCCTCCAGATGGGAATTTATTTCTAAGAATTGTGACTTATCAAAATCAGAATTTTTAAATGGAATAAGCTTAGTTTTAAATTCTACCTTTTTTATTTTTAATAACGTTATCTACCGCCAAACCTTTGGAACGCCCATGAGTTCTCCTCTCTCACCAGTGATTGCAGATTTAGTTTTACAAGATCTTGAGAATAAATCATTACGATTATTAAAATTCACACCTCCGATTTACTTTAGATATTGACGACATTGTATTGACTGTTCCATTGACTTTAATTGACCACACACTTATGACTTTTAATTCTTATCACAATAGACTCCAATTCACTCTGGAAACTGACGATAATAATAAAATGAACTTTTTAGATTTGACACTAATTTTAGAAAACAACAAGATAATCACTGATTGGTATCACAAGCCGACATTCTCGGGGAGATATTTACACTTCTTGTCTCAGCATCCTTTGTGTCAAAAGCGAGGAACTATATACGGTCTAGTGGATAGAACAATTTTATTGTCACATCCACGATTTCATTATAAAAATCTCGTTACCGTTGTCAACATACTTTTAGAAAACTGTTATCCGCTTGACTTGATCTTTAATACTATTAACCAACGTCTATTAATTTTATTCAAAAAATTCAAACAATTAAAAAATACCACAACTAACGATAACAACAACAATAATAATAATAGTGAAAAAACGTCTTTTTTCACTATTCCATTTTTACCCGGATTGACGGAACAATTTAGAAATATTATTAGGAACATGAATATTAAATTATCCTTTTTTAGTTTTAATAAATTAAATAAATACATACGAGTACAGAAAGATACTATTTCTAAAATGAATAATACAAACGTTGTTTACAAAATTAATTGTTCAAACTGCGACGCTTCTTACGTGGGCCAGACTAGTAGAAGACTGACCACAAGAATTTCTGAACATAGGAAACACATTGTTAGAAATACTAATACTAAATCAGTAATAATATAAGTATGCTGTCTTCTAAGCTGGGCAATAGAGCCAAGGAAACGAAACGAAAAATTAATTAAACGGAACTGTATCTCAATTTGAGATCCCAAAGTTCCACATATAAATTAATTTCGAAACTTACATATGGAGAAATAAGCGAGAAAAATATAGGTCCGAAAATATAGGTCACGGTATTTACTAACATCTACTAAAAAGGCAAATGAAAAATATAGGATCGAAAGGGTCTGAATAGCTTAGTTGGTAAGAGCAGTCGCCCGGAAAGTGAAAGACGCGGGTTCGATTCCCGCTTCAGCGACTTTTCGGACCTATATTTTTCTCGCTTATTTCTCCATATGTAAGTTTCGAAATTAATTTATATGTGGAACTTTGGGATCTCAAATTGAGATACAGTTCCGTTTAATTAATTTTTCGTTTCGTTTCCTTGGCTCTATTGCCCAGCTTAGAAGACAGCATACTTATATTATTTATATTGAGAGCCGATAAAAATTTTTATTTCTGAGTTTATTCACGCCTTGGGCTAATCACGGCGGTATTTACTAACATCTACTAAAAAGGCAAATGAAAAATATAGGATCGAAAGGGTCTGAATAGCTTAGTTGGTAAGGGCAGTCGCCCGGAAAGTGAAAGACGCGGGTTCGATTCCCGCTTCAGCGACTTTTCGGACCTATATTTTTCTCGCTTATTTCTCCATATGTAAGTTTCGAAATTAATTTATATGTGGAACTTTGGGATCTCAAATTGAGATACAGTTCCGTTTAATTAATTTTTCGTTTCGTTTCCTTGGCTCTATTGCCCAGCTTAGAAGACAGCATACTTATATTATTTATATTGAGAGCCGATAAAAATATTTATTTCTGAGTAAATCAGTAATAACGGACCACCGCGTTAATTTTAACCATGAATTTGATTGGGACAACATTAATATTTTAGATAAAGAAATTTATTACGGAAAAAGATTAGTATCAGAAATGATATACATAAAAAGACAAAATAATAGTCTCAATTTACAGACTGATACTGAAAATCTATCCGATATTTATATTGAAGCTATAGAGAGACTACCTAAACTCTAAGGTTAAATAACAAATACAAAATGATTATAATTGTTTGTCACTTTTCGTTTCCAACTGAGCTTCAGTTTCCTCTGAGCCGTTCTACTGACATGAGGATTACACTAGCGTTACTTTTGTTACTGTTACAATTAAAATATTGTCACATCATAAATACATGTAAGTTTTTATTAACATTCTTTTATACCATGTGTTAGATTATTGTTCTATAACGCACTTGATTTTGGATCTTATAATTAGTGAGGTGTATTGAGAAAATTATTTTAATTTATAGGATGCGATTAATATTTTATATTCTAACACCTGCCAACCTCGTAATCAGAAAACTAGAGAGGATCGCTTCCCACAGTAACGTAAATGTGATGGCTTAGCGAGAGTCATATTAATCTTACGACGTTTTATTTCGTTTACTGATGTAACGGCGTCTTAAATATGTTTATTGGACGTTTATACGTTAAAAACATTTAGACTTTGTTGATTTTAATTTTGCTTTTTATACTGCGCTGAAGAAGATCCGAAAAATTGGATCGAAACGTTCGCTTCCTAATTTGTTTCAATTTTCGAGTCTATTTTTATAGTTTTAATTTAAACTGTATTGTTTGTATCAGTATACATGGATTAGATGTAATAAATTAGTTGTTTAACCTTGATGTTGCATCTGCTCTTATTAGCCGTATATATTTGTAATACTTTATTTGAATTAAAGAGCATTTAATTATTATAATATTAATTAAATAAAATAGTAATGGAACGTAAAGAATATTATATTTTTATATTATATTATATTATATATTATATTATATCTTATTATATTATATTACGTAATATTATATTATATCATAATATTATATAATATAATAATTCTTATTTTATTATATTTATTCATTCTTTATGTGATAATTAAGCTAACAAGTCGCACGATACAGCTATCATCATCCTGACACGGTAAATTGAGATTATTTCGGACGAGGAAGAATAAAGAATTTCGTACTTGAACGAGAACTCATTATTTTAAATTGTAAGTCTTTTTTTGCGGTATTCTGTGTGACGTGGTCTTTTTGAGCCCGTCACAAGGGCGGACGCGCCCGGCCGGGAAGCGTCTGAGAGCGCTATATTATTTTGTGTCTCGTGCGGGTGAGCAGCGACCTTTTCGCTAGCTCGCCCGCACTCTGTATCGGGATCGAGGTGGTAGGCCAGGAGAACGGCCATTGTTTTAGGGAGAAGAGGACCCGGACAGGCGACGGAGGAACGACCTCGAAAGGGGAGGAGCAGAGACTGAGCGACCGGCCCGGTGAGTATTACGAACGATAACATATACACGGTACCGAGAAAATAAGGAAGCGATACTGCAGAGAAACTCGTTACAGCTTCGATGGGACGAACTGGAGCAGTCCAGATCAGGGAGTAAAAGGCGCCTACATCCCTCGACAAGGATGATGCCCTGAGGGGCCCGCCACCACGCCTCGAGAGAAACACGGAGATCTAACGGGATTGATCACCCCGGAACGACTTCCCTCAGCCAAGAAAGGTCGTTTGGAACATCAGCATACGGCCATACGAGGTGTGGACGGGACCGCCGAAAATGGACCTGCTACATCATCGCTCCCGAGGGCTGGAATTTGAATTTGGCGGCGGAAGTCCGCGACCAGCCGCGAGACACCGGAATCGATACGAGGATCGATTCCGGGTCCGGCGCGGGGCGCAACGCTGCCGCGAAACCTGGCAACCGGGCCGGGGTGGCGCGCATTGTCTTTCCCCTCCCCACCAGCGTACCTGCCGAGGTCCCGCCGGCCCGAAAGGAAATCACTGTTCGGCAAGCCGGTGTCCTGCGAGCACACCCAGGGACAACGACCCACTACAGCCCACTGCGACGGCGAAATATTGTAAGGCCACCTCCTCGATCGTCCGGTAAGCGCGGATTCGGCAGAGACCCGTGAGTCATTAGGGAAATATAACGATACCGAGCAATTATGCTGTAGATAATTTAGTACCGAGAATTAGTTGAGAGACTCACGGAACTCACGTCGATTTCCGCGTCATTAAGTTATTGCGTAAATCTTTGCCTTCTTCGCCTCTCCGAGGGGCACCGAAACGAGTCGACAGTCATATCGTAGTATATTATATTTGTAGCATTGTATCGAGTCATTAATTAACGAAATTTGAGAATAAGTTACGCTGGATTGGTATATGATCCATTCGATTCCGAGCCGGTTACAAAGGGAGGAGAGTAACGATAACTAAAGATTTCGATAACACCCAACGATCTCCCAACGGCTCGATAATAAAATTATAGCTACTTTGATTCACACCATTTATATACTATTAACTGAAAATATATTCTTATTTTATCCTATTTCTGAGTACAATCAATATCGAGATTTCCTCTCTCTCTCCGGGACTGCGATTCCGAATCTCCTTACGGAAAGAACCCCGACACTCTACCCCTTGTTGATACCGAGCTACCGAGGCCGAGCCGTCGTGTCCGCTGATTATTAGTTGAGCTATTGTTGAGTGGTGCGGCCTGACCGCACCTGGCGCCCAAAAAGATACGATACCGAGCAATCAGTGATACCGAGCAAGTATCGAGAGAACGGAGAGCGGCACGACGAGGTTGCGCAGCAGTCTCTCTCGCCCTCTCTCTCTTGGTTTGACGAGAGAGGACGGAGAGGCGGTCGCAAATTTGGCGCCCAACGTGGGGCCTCTCGAAAGAGAGGATAATTAATAAAGGAGAATACGTGTCGTTTCGGGTAACGGAGAGACAGTAGGGTAAGAGAAATACTTCTCTTTTGTTTTTCTTTCCTTTTTCCTTGTCTATCGGGCGCTGACTTGAGTCTCGCCCGAGCCGGGGATCTCCGTCGGAGATTCTCCGAGTATTATTTGACTTAATACAGTCGATGACTTTTGTTTATTGCATGCATTTGTATTACTTTGTCCCCAATTATTATTGTTCCCGCGTTATTAAGATTGTTCCCATTGTGCTTGTCTCGATATCTCGAGACTTCCCGTCACAACGGGGGGGACTCGAATTTGAGGTGCCATCGCGTTAAGTGCACGAGTACGAAGGAGCGCTACGCGTATGACAGAGAGCGACCACCGACACGTTTCTTTGTCGCGAGCGGCATCGTAAACCCGACCGCGTAGTATAGTATTACAAAGGTAGCGCGCTCATACGCCTTTTACGACTTTCTTTGATATATCGAGTGAATTATAGGCACCTGATTGATACCGAGTTTTTCGTGTGATACAAAGTCGGCAAATATTCCTGTCCCCGTATGGGGAATAGTATTGGAAAGCGACGAATTTTTTTTTCTCTTCTTTCTTTCTTTCGATCTCTTCGCGGAAATATTTACCACTCGTCGAGCCGAGTCTAAAAGCGGGTAAACACGTATTGTTCGTGAAGGATTATCGCGTCCTCAAATATTATTGTCAAGATACCGAGAGCTAAGAACGAATATTGGTGAAGAGATGTTTACGCGAAGTCCCGAAATTCCTTAGCGAGACTCGACTCGGTAACGGACGTCCGTGTATACAAAGGAACATTTTTTTTTTCTTCTCCCACCTCCTCGCATACGCTGCCTTTCGCGAACTTGTTAGTTTCTTTCTGTTTATCGAATTAGGAATAAGAATAGAATTTTTTTTTCTCTTCTTTTTCTCTCTTCTTCTCGCCCCTTCTTTATCTCCTCAAGAGATATTCGCGCCGAATATTCACGCCTGTGAGTGACTTTCCTATTAACTAGGAATTTATAGAATATCGTTCGCGACATATTTTCGGGTTCTAGGAGGGGGAGTATCGTGACCAAGCGGCGTAATCAAGGATTGACGGTGTCTAATTTAGGCAACGCTCACAAAGATACCGAGAAAGAGTTAGTTGGCGAGACAGTTGAGGGAGGGAGCGTACGTTTAGTCAATCCGGTCACGGTCCGTGTACTATCTATCTTCCCCTTCGAGATCTCATTTCCCTCACACCGTCACTAACCATAAAACGAGATGTCGACAAAAGAACAATTTCGGTGGATTCGAAAGTTATCAAAGGAGGAGGTGAGGTGTGCCCTCGCGGAGAGAAAGCTGTCCGTCAAAGGGATCCTCCCCACCCTTAGGGCTCGATTATTGAGATACGAGGCCGCGCAATTAATAGGGCGAGAGCATATGCCGACCCCTGAAATATCGGAAGCGTCAGACGAGGAGTCGGATACCGAGGAAGGTGCTGTCGGGGGCGAAGCCCTAGCGTGGTCCTCGAAACCGCGAATCAGGATACATCCCCCAGAGCCAACAGAGACGCACCCGGAGCCGCGGAGAAATCCCGAGCCGTATCGCCCTCGCGTAAAACCGAATTTCGCCGTGGACGCGTATAACGTAATGCGAAAGTGGAATTTAAATTTTTCCGGGGCACGCGACGGGGAGGCGGAGGCCTTCCTCATTCGTATAGAGCAGGGTCGGCAATTAATTCCCTTAGATGACGACGAAATATTTAAATGTCTGCCGTTCTTTTTATCGGGCACCGCGGCCCATTGGTTTCGTCTGAATCAACATCTTTGGCGTACCTGGGGGCAATTCGAGGCCGCGTGGCGTGCGCGATTTGGATGCCCGAACTTCCAATTCACCTTGCGGGACGAGATAATGCGACGCAAGCAGGGGGAAGACGAACCCGTCGCCGATTATATAACCTGCATGCAGGCCTTGTTCGAACGATTGGACCCCCCATGGCAGCTAAACGAACAGCTAAATTACGCGCATAGAAACATGATACCGAGGTTGCGTATAGCTGTGAGGCGTAACGAAATTTATGATTTTCGGTCATTAGAGACCCTCGCGTCGCAGATCGAGGAATGTTACGATCTAGATAGACAGCCGACAACAACGCGGTCTATTTTTCCGGAACTCGCGTATAGGGGAGCATCGCGATCACCTAGACACCCGAAAACGGTCGCCGCGGCCGCAGTCCCCGCGACCGCGCCCAAGAAAAGGGGGAAAGCTACCGAGACGAAGAGGCCTCCGGTGGCCGCCGTGAATAACGCGGGTACGGACACGACACCCTCCTCATCCACCGCGAGTAGCCGATTAGCCGACATGAAATGTTGGAATTGTGGACAAAAGGGACACCGGTCGCGAGAATGTACGCAGACACGAAGTCTGCATTGTTATCGGTGCGGAAAGAAACAGCACACGACGCGAACGTGTCCGAATTGCGCGGGAAACGAGGGAGAGAGTCGGTAGATCGGGTCCTATCGGCTCAAAAGGAACGGACTCGAGAAATTACAGGCACCGGGGGTATAGAATCATACGTGACCTTAGACGATACCGAATTTCCCCCGTTGCAATATTTCGAAGTATACATAAAAGGACGACCGTTAAGAGCTCTTGTCGACTCAGGCTCGAGTAGAACGCTGATAGGGACGGAGGGAATTAAGCTCGTGCGATCTCTCAGATTACCAATATCGCGATACCGAGGCGGAAAAATCCGGACGGCGAATGGCCAAGTGGCGAAAATAAACGAGGTTAGCGAGGTACCACTCCAGTTAGGCGGCATAGAACACACCCTTTTCGTGGGATTATTACCCAATTTGGCAGTTTCGTGCATCCTAGGGATGGATTTTTTGTGCAAGTTTGGAATAGGGTTAGATCTAGCCAAATCCGAGTGGTTCTTCTCGCGAAGTCCCTCACATAAGTACCGTTTTAACGCTACCGAGCCGTCCGAACACGCCTGTAGCGGGCTACCCGAGCTTGACTCCTCCCAGCGCGCACAGATAGAGAGCGTAGTGAAAGAAGCGGGGATAGTTCCAAACGATAACCCGGGGGTAACCACCCTGACAGAACACCGCATTGACGTCGGGGCACAGAAATCGATCAAACAACGGTGTTACGTTGTATCCCCGAAAATACAAGACGCCGTACGCGAGGAAGTTGATAGAATGCTAAAAAGCGGAATAATCGAGCCCTCTTTCAGTGAATGGTCCAATCCAATAGTGATGGTGAGGAAACCTTCCGGAAAGTATAGGTTCTGTTTAGATTTCCGGAAGGTTAATGAGATCTCGAAGAAGGACGCGTATCCCCTCCCGAACATGAACGCTATCCTCGACAAGTTAAGAGCCGCGAAATACATCTCCACTTTGGACCTCAGTCAGGCGTATTTTCAAATACCCCTGGCTAAGGAAAGCCGTGAAATAACAGCCTTCAGCGTAGCCGGCAAGGGACTTTTTCATTTTACGCGGATGCCGTACGGGCTCACGGGAGCCCCGGCCACATTTCAACGGCTACTAGATAAATTAATAGGACCGGAAATGGAGCCTTTCGCATTCGCCTATTTAGACGACATTATTATCGCGACGCCGACATTCGAGGAACATTTGGCGTGGCTTAGGAGGGTCATGATTAGAATATCGTCCGCCGGGTTAACAATAAACCCGGAAAAATGCGAATTTTGTCAATCACCAGTAAAGTATCTCGGATTTAACGTGCAGAATGAAGGGCTTACAGTCGACCCGGATAAGACTCAACCAGTGATAGAGTTTCCGATACCGAGAAATATTAAACAGCTACGACGGTTTTTAGGCATGGCCTCGTGGTATAGACGATTCATACCGCGCTTAGCTGCCGTTACCGAGCCCCTCACTAGATTGCTAAAGAAGAACAAGCGATGGGAGTGGGGGGAAGAGCAGTCGCGCGCGGTACGAATCGTAAAAGAGCATTTAACCACGGCACCGGTATTAGCATGCCCGGATTTCGAGAGACCCTTCGTACTCCAAACCGACGCGAGTTCGGTAGGTTTGGGCTCCGTGCTGACGCAAAATTTTGAGGAGGGGGAGAGAGTGATCGCGTTCGCGAGTCGCACTCTGACGGACCCCGAGAAAAAATACACCGTTACCGAGCAGGAGTGTCTGGCCGTGGTGTGGTCCATTAAGAAATTTCGTCCCTATCTGGAGGGTTACAAATTCACCGTAATAACAGATCATAGTAGTTTGAGGTGGCTCCATAACTTGCGGAATCCCACGGGCAGATTAGCCAGGTGGGCCCTCGAGTTATTGGAATACGACTACGAAATTATTCATAGAAAGGGGGCCTTACACCACGTACCAGACGCTTTATCGAGAAGCTACGAGGGGGAAGTCGAGAGCGACGAAACGGTAGTTGCGGCCGCGGGCGCGATAGGAGAAGATCCCGATCCCGAGAGCACGGATAAATGGTATAAACATCGATTCAAACAGGTCGCGAGCGATCCGGATCGCTACAATCAATGGCGAATAATAGACGCCCAATTGTATTTTCTAAGATCTAAGCCGGTCGTTTCGGACATAGTAGAAGACCTGAACCGATGGAAATTAGTGCTACCGAGTGAGTCACGAAGGGAGGCGTTACGCGAAGCCCACGACGCCCCTCAATCCGGACAATTAGGTATCGAGAAGACATATCAGCGTCTCGCGGTCTCATACTACTGGCCGCGAATGTTCCGAGATGTAGTGGGTTATGTTAAGAAATGCGGCCCGTGTCAACTGACAAAAGTCGAGCAGGCCTGTCCTGCGGGACTCATGGGTAGGCGAATAGCGGAAGCTCCATGGACGGTGGTTGCCGCCGATATTATGGGACCCTTACCGCGTAGTAGGTCCGGTTTCAAATACCTACTAGTGATTCAGGACTTATTCACAAAGTGGATAGAGTGTAAGACTCTCCGATCCGCGACAGGTCCAAAGATTAGGGAATCGTTAGTAGACCTAGTTATTTCGCGTTGGGGCACGCCCAAATGTTTACTGACGGACAACGGTACCGAGTTCGTGAATAGGGAGATAGAGGAATTCGCCCGCGAAAACGGGATACGGCACGATACCACCCCTCCATACCACCCGCAGGCGAACCCCGTAGAAAGGGTGAATAGGGTTTTAAAAACAATGATAGTCGCTTACATAGATAGGGATCATAGGGATTGGGACCGGAATATTGCGGACTTCCGGTTTGCATATAATACCGCGGAGCATTCCTCCCTGGGAACTTCGCCGGCATTCCTGAATCTGGGCCGAGAGTTGATACCGAGAGGGAGGCTGCGAGACCGAGGTAACGAGATGGCTCAGGTCGACGCAGCCGATCCCGCGGTTTGGTCGGATAGAATGGAGCGGCTGAAGTTGATTCGGGAATGGGTTGGCGAACGTTTAGAGGAGGCCCAGGAAAAACAGGCGACGTACTATAATCTGAGGCGTCGAACTCGCAGTTTTCGTACGGGTGCACTAGTCTTGCGAAGGCGGCACGTCCTTTCGTCGGCCGCCGATAACTTCGCGGCAAAGTTGGCACCCAAATTCGAAGGTCCCCTCCGAATCGGAAGGAAATTGTCCTCCGTAATTTACGAGCTGACTCGTCTAGATGGGTCAGCCGCCGGTAAAAGCCACATACAATATTTAAAACCCTACTATTCCCCCGACCCTGACTAGGATACCGAGAGAAACACAGGAAAATCCTCCCGAGTAGAGGAAATGAATCCGGCAGAGGAGGAACGGAGAGAGTTCTGGGGGAGATATGCCGATCTCGTCCTCCAGATAGACGAGCACTACCCGGAGGTATGGGCGGATATGGCGGACACCGCGGAGACCGTCCGACGCCTCGTCAGCACCACGCGGGGCGCGGTCGTTCGCGATTTCCCGGCAACGAGGGAAGCGGAGAGCCAGACGGCATTGTCGGCGGCCGACGGAGAGGTCCGTGTGCGTCCCCCGATGAGGGACGTCGGACAAACAGTGCGGGTGGTGTCGGCGAGGGCGAACCGGGCGACCCAAACCTATTTTGTGTTGCGTTGGTCCCGTACGGCCCGGGAGACCGTCGATGCTGCGACGTCGCCGCCTCGCCCCGGAACGTTCTCGCCACCAAGGAACCGCGGTCGGACCCCCACGCCGCCAAGTGCAAACACACGCACGCCATCCCACACCAGATCCCGAGCCGAGCAGCCCATAAGGGACCAGTTACCCCTGGGTTGCTGGAATTGCGGAAAGCGCCACCGCTACGCCGCCTGCCCCCAGCCGCGGAGGACGGATTTTTGCTACGGGTGCGGACAAAGGGGAACCACGGTGAGGACCTGCCCACGCTGCGGGCCCACCTACGAGAGGGACAACCCCTCGCAAGACGAGAGGGGACCACGCCGGGGACCACCGCCGGAGCGTAGCGGAAGACACAGGGGACCCCGTACCACCCCGTACCCCTAGCCCCTCCGAATGACGGGTTTTGTTTTGTTTTTTTTGTGGGGGGCTGGCAGCCCCTATTAATCTTTTTTTTTGTTATTATTATTTATTTTTTTTTAATGATTTCGCCCCTAGGGAGCCCCTCACCTTTTTCTCTTTGTCCTCGGTGACCCCCCGACTTCCTCCCCGATGTTTTTTTTTTTTTTGGTTCTTTTATTATTGCTTGGCCCATACGGCCCGAAAGGAAGGAGATGGGAGACCAGATACCGAGGAGGGGCCAAGAACACCCCGTAGGGCGTACACGAATTGTACCTGAGGAGGTCAATAAACGGACTTTCGTAGTAAGACATGTGAGACCCCGTTAATTACACCCTATTGTCTGTCCCATCCCGGAGCGACACCTTCGGAGTGGTGGTCTCGGGAGGCGAGACTCCCTTAAGATATCGCGGGAAGTAAAACCTAATCATGACTGTCGGCAGAATTCGGGACCTCGTGGGTGGAGGGCATGGCGAGAGAAAAGTTTGAGTGAGGCAGTGATCGAGTGGGTGGTCATCGATGTGGGTCGATGTCCAAGACCTTCTCGGTCCTCCCCAGGAAGGGGGGAGTTGTGACGTGGTCTTTTTGAGCCCGTCACAAGGGCGGACGCGCCCGGCCGGGAAGCGTCTGAGAGCGCTATATTATTTTGTGTCTCGTGCGGGTGAGCAGCGACCTTTTCGCTAGCTCGCCCGCACTCTGTATCGGGATCGAGGTGGTAGGCCAGGAGAACGGCCATTGTTTTAGGGAGAAGAGGACCCGGACAGGCGACGGAGGAACGACCTCGAAAGGGGAGGAGCAGAGACTGAGCGACCGGCCCGGTGAGTATTACGAACGATAACATATACACGGTACCGAGAAAATAAGGAAGCGATACTGCAGAGAAACTCGTTACAGCTTCGATGGGACGAACTGGAGCAGTCCAGATCAGGGAGTAAAAGGCGCCTACATCCCTCGACAAGGATGATGCCCTGAGGGGCCCGCCACCACGCCTCGAGAGAAACACGGAGATCTAACGGGATTGATCACCCCGGAACGACTTCCCTCAGCCAAGAAAGGTCGTTTGGAACATCAGCATACGGCCATACGAGGTGTGGACGGGACCGCCGAAAATGGACCTGCTACATCATCGCTCCCGAGGGCTGGAATTTGAATTTGGCGGCGGAAGTCCGCGACCAGCCGCGAGACACCGGAATCGATACGAGGATCGATTCCGGGTCCGGCGCGGGGCGCAACGCTGCCGCGAAACCTGGCAACCGGGCCGGGGTGGCGCGCATTGTCTTTCCCCTCCCCACCAGCGTA
This sequence comes from Nylanderia fulva, assembly GCF_048542155.1. Taxonomy (NCBI): domain Eukaryota; kingdom Metazoa; phylum Arthropoda; class Insecta; order Hymenoptera; family Formicidae; genus Nylanderia; species Nylanderia fulva. Next base: position 74,934 of record NW_028190416.1, on the reverse strand, counting down.
CCTGCCGAGGTCCCGCCGGCCCGAAAGGAAATCACTGTTCGGCAAGCCGGTGTCCTGCGAGCACACCCAGGGACAACGACCCACTACAGCCCACTGCGACGGCGAAATATTGTAAGGCCACCTCCTCGATCGTCCGGTAAGCGCGGATTCGGCAGAGACCCGTGAGTCATTAGGGAAATATAACGATACCGAGCAATTATGCTGTAGATAATTTAGTACCGAGAATTAGTTGAGAGACTCACGGAACTCACGTCGATTTCCGCGTCATTAAGTTATTGCGTAAATCTTTGCCTTCTTCGCCTCTCCGAGGGGCACCGAAACGAGTCGACAGTCATATCGTAGTATATTATATTTGTAGCATTGTATCGAGTCATTAATTAACGAAATTTGAGAATAAGTTACGCTGGATTGGTATATGATCCATTCGATTCCGAGCCGGTTACAAAGGGAGGAGAGTAACGATAACTAAAGATTTCGATAACACCCAACGATCTCCCAACGGCTCGATAATAAAATTATAGCTACTTTGATTCACACCATTTATATACTATTAACTGAAAATATATTCTTATTTTATCCTATTTCTGAGTACAATCAATATCGAGATTTCCTCTCTCTCTCCGGGACTGCGATTCCGAATCTCCTTACGGAAAGAACCCCGACACTCTACCCCTTGTTGATACCGAGCTACCGAGGCCGAGCCGTCGTGTCCGCTGATTATTAGTTGAGCTATTGTTGAGTGGTGCGGCCTGACCGCACCTGGCGCCCAAAAAGATACGATACCGAGCAATCAGTGATACCGAGCAAGTATCGAGAGAACGGAGAGCGGCACGACGAGGTTGCGCAGCAGTCTCTCTCGCCCTCTCTCTCTTGGTTTGACGAGAGAGGACGGAGAGCCGGTCGCATCTGTTATAAAAATTATATTAATATAATATTATATTTAAATATTAAATTTAATTACATATTATTATATAGGAAAAAATAAAATATACTTTAAAAATATACCAAAAGATAAAGAAATAAAAAAGAAATAAAAGAAATAAAAAAATAAAAAATTTACTTGTTTTTTTATTATTGTTAATTAATTAATAAACTGATAAAAAATAATTTCTTTAAATCTTAATTTATTTTAATATATTTTTGAATAAATAATTCTTAACTTTTTAAAATTTAATAATTAATATCTTTAACATAAAAAAGTATATATATTTAAATAATCAATTTACTTTATTTGAATCTTCTTCAATTTTTCTCTTAATTGGCAAATATACGCCTTTTAACAGTGCCTGTAATGGTATGTGCCCGTCTAATTTTTTTTATGTTTTTAATATCTTTTACGTGTAGATATATCGGATTATCTGTTAAAAAAAATTTTTTTAATTAAAATTTAAGTTTACTAAATAAGTGTTCAGTAATCACATTGTAAACCAAAATAAATAGATATATATACATATACATAAATTTCTAATTTATTGAAATCTCGTATATTGTATTTATATTGTTTTTTATTTATTGTATATTGTTTTGTTGTTGTTTTTATAATATTTATTTGTTATAATTTTAATTCTTTGAAATTTTATAATAAATATAATATGTATAAGAATATATTACTTATTGATTCAATTACACCTATCACTTGTATTTTATCCCCTTTTGTTATATTTAGTGATAAAAAGCCGTCAAAATCGAAATCTATTATATGAACTTCTAATTTAAATTTACCATCTGTAATGGAACCGTAACCGCTCAGTTTATTAAATTTGTTATCGTATATTTCTGCGAAGTTTGTTTTCACATAAGCTTTCAATACTGCAAAATTTTTTTTTTTATTTATGGTGACTGCAACTAGTCCTTTCTGACTAACCAGCAATTTTCACTTAACTAATAATTGTACAAAAGAACAACCTAGGAGTAGCCAGTGCCTTTCCTAGTTTAGTTTGAACTGCCTAATAAATTAGGCTAAATCATGAGGTTTGGTACGTTTTAGTCTCCTCTTTATGTTCTCGAATTGGAGGAGTTGATGAATCTCTAAGTTGATATGTTCGTGCAGCCTATTCTCGTGTTTCCGCGCTGCTCTCCCTATCTCGTCCTCCACAGTAGGTATCCCCAAGTCTCTATGGAGATCCTTGTCTCTGATGTACGATGGTGCATTCACAATTTCACGTAGGATTTTGTTCTGGCATCTTTGAATAATATTTATATTTGATTTTTTAGCGCAGCCCCATAGCTGCATAACATACGTCCATATTGGTTTAATTACTTGGTTGTATATCAACACTTTGTTGCCTATGGATTGCGATCTTCTCCCTAGCAGCCAAAGCATTTTTTTGTATTTAATGTTAATCTCTTCTCTTTTTTTCTTGATGTGCTCTTTCCAGCGAAGTTTTGCGTCTAGATTTATGCCAAGATATTTAGCTGTGTTAGCATACGGTATTGCTTTATTGTTTAAATATACTGGTAAGGATTTTACTCTTTTATTAGTGAAGTTAATTAAGACGGATTTGTCCTCGTTAAGTTTTATTTTCCATCTCTTGGTCCATTCATTAACAGTCTTAATGGCAGACTGTAGCTTCTTAGTTGATTCTGGGGTGTTTTCCCCTATCGCCAATATGGCGGTGTCATCCGCAAAGGTTGCCATGGTTACATTTTTAGAGTAGGGAATGTCATTAGTAAACATGAGGTACAGGATAGGTCCTAGGACGCTACCTTGTGGTATTTCAGCGTTGATTTCCTTGAGTTCCGAAAACTCGTTGTCAAATTTTACCCTAAACATTCTTCCCGTCAAGTAGCTTTCCAGGAGTTCAGAGAGCTGCTTAGGGAAATGTTTTGATATTTTATGTATCAAACCAGCATGCCACACCTTGTCAAAAGCCTGCGCCACATCCAGGAAGACCGCAGAGCAGATCTTTCTTGATTCCAGGCTGTCCTCTATAATATTAGTAATCCTGTGTACCTGCTCTAAAGTTGTATGTTTGTTCCTGAATCCAAACTGGTGGTTGGGAACCAGTTTTTTATCTTCTATTATTGGCTGCAATCTCCTGAGCAGAAGTTTTTCAAAAAGCTTTGACATTATAGGTAACAGCGATATAGGTCGGTATGAAGAGACCGAATTCGGAGATTTACCAGGTTTAGATCATAATAACCTCAGAAACTTTCCAGATTGCCGGCACATGTCTTAATCTAAGAGCAGCGTTGATAATATTTGTCAATTTGACTATTCCTTTGCGGGGCAAGTTTTTTAGTATTTCTCCTGTTATTAGATCAAACCCAGGGGCTTTTTTATTGTTTATATTTTTGATTTCTTGCATAACTTCCTTTGGAGTTACTAAGCTAATAATTCCATTTTCATCACGCTTAATTTCCGGAAGGAAGGTCTGTGGTGAGTTAAGTGGTTTAAATGTTTCTTCAAGATGTTTTGCAAATAAATCTGCCTTACTTTTACTATCTCTTGCCCATGTTCCGTCATTCCTTTTTATTGGAGGTATTTGCATTATTGGTCTTTTTATTTTCTTAGTGGCTCTTCATAGGGAGTATCCCGTATCCTTGTCTGCTGTTAAATTACGTAAATACGAATTTATTGACATGTTTTTAATTTCACGAATTTCCCTCCTGAGTTGTTGGGTGAGGTTATTTAATTTATTTTTATCTATTGGGGATCTAGTTTGCTGCCATTTTTTCCTGGCTTTTCTCTTTTCTTTGACCAGGTCACGGATTTCTTTCGGGTAATTATTGCCTGTCACCCTTTTACTTTTAATAGTAGTGTTGTTCCAAGCTGCTTGTTGGATGTCAGCTATTAGTTTTTCCGTTTCATAATTCAATTGGGTTTCAGTCTTGAGCGGAGTATTTAATTGTATTTTATCATGTAGGTCTGACTTAAAATTTTCCCATTTAGTGGATTTGTTTGTTAATATTGGGTTACATTCCTTCTTGATTAGACTACCGCTTAATATAAGTATTACGGGGGTGTGATCTGAGCTTATGTCGAAGCTTTCCGATACATCAGCGTAGTTAGATGATATTTTTTTGGAGATAAAGAAATCTAGTAGGTCAGGTACCTTATGTTCGTCCGATGGCCAGTAGGTAGGTTTACTAGTTGGAAGACAATTACAGCCGAGTTCTCTTATTGCTGCTAATAGTTCTTTTCCCTTACTAGTAGTCAATCTAGACCCCCAGTATGTATTCTTAGCGTTAAAGTCTCCTCCTACAATAAACTTATTACCAAGGTTTCTTAGAAAATCTAGGTAATGTTCTTTTTTAAGATTGTTTCTCGGTGGAAAGTACGCAGCGCAAACCGTGATTCTATGTCCGCCTATTCTGATATTAATTGCTGACGCTTGGAGTATATCTAATTCGCAGGGGGCTACTTCACTATGTTCGATATTTTCCTTTATTATCACCGCACTACCTCCGCGGGCCGAGTTTTGGGGATGCTTAGAACTGTAGACTCTGTATCCTTTAAATTTGATGAAGGATTGATTGTCAAAGTGAGTCTCAGAAATGAGACATATGTCTATATTATGGGTATCTAAAAATACTTGAAATTCTTCACGATGTTGGATAATACCATTGGCATTCCATGTTGCCAATCTTATATCTTGTCTGCTATTTGCCATTTTCCTCGCGGAGTAGCTACTCTATTGCTTTTGCCCTCTAATTTAGAGAGTCTTTCAAGTATGTCTTTTAGGAGTTTTCCTTGTTCATTGTACTCCTTTTCTTGATTTTCAAGTTTCATTATTAGTTTGCTCAGGATTGAGTTTATATTGTTCCCATCATGAGAACCATCTTTGTCCTGGTTTTTATTTTCCATTATATTGGGTTCCTGTACAGCTTGGCTATAGGACCTCCCTTGTACTGTGAGAGCCGGTCTAGTTTCCCTGACCTGTGCAGATTCACTTGACTTTTTCTTATTTATATCGTTCCTTATTGCCTGGAGCTTTTTGGCAACCTTGCAACCTCTATAGTTGGCTGGGTGGTTTTCGCCACAATTGGCACATTTAGGTTAAGTTAACTTTGTTTTTTTGCACTCCCTACTTAGATCTTTCCCAGCACATTTAACACACCTCGGCTCTCTATTACAGAAGCGCTGAGTGTGTCCGTACGTTTGACATTTTTTGCATTGAGGTATTAATTTAGATTTCCTTAGCGGCTCGATATCAACCTTCATTCCAAGTATTTTCTTTATTTCGTAGATTTTCTTGATGTTTTCTTTGTTTTGGAAGGAAAGCATGAATAAGGATAGAGGAGTCCTATCTTTTGTACTTAATAGGTTAACTACTTCCATTACTTCTAAACCTTTGTTTTTGAGATCCTCCATTATTTTTACAGGGTTACACGAATAATGAAGCTTTTTAGCTACTACTTTGATAGGCCTTGTCTGTTTGTTTTCATAAGTATGCCAGGGATATATACTGTCATTAAGAATTTTGGTTAATTTTCTGTATTCGTCTGAATCTTCTACATTAATTTTAACCTGCTCGTTATTTAGCAAGGAGGCTTTAAAAGTTATTTCTTTCTCTTTTAAGTCGTTGTATAAAGTATCGTAGTTCTTGACTTGGCTAAGTATGATTGGAGGGGGTCTTAATCTCCTTTGGGAATTTTGAATCGCTTTTTTCGTAGATAGTTTTCTGAGTTGGTGCTGCGATTGCGGTGAGATTTCCGGAGATGTAGCCATTTTACGTTTATTTTTCCTATTTTTGGTTATCCACTCCGTTTCTTTAATAAGCTCTTCTTCGTCTGTCCAAAATTCCGTTTTTTCCCCTTCTTGATCTTCTACACGCTGCGCTGCTGATGCAGCGTTGTTATTCTTGTCCAGCAGAATATCCAGTTTCGTTTGCATATTTGTCAATTGGAGTTGCAATTTAGCTATGGTATGCTCCAATTCTACATTATTACCTTTTTCCTTCTGCCACGCGTTAAAAAGAATGCGTTCACTTTGAGTTTTGATCTGCTGCATTTCAAGTGGGAGTATCTCACTATGAATGTTAGGTAAAGCATGCAATAAGTGGCCCTCCCCAGAATCCTTAGGGCCAGCCTCGTTAGAGGATGGATTGCCCAGCATTGCGGCTGGAATACCACCTGGGGTAATTAGTCCGTCTGTTTTATTCATTGCATGGTTCGTCTTGTTGGTCCACGGGAGGTATTTTATTTCCCTCCTACCCTCCGGCTTTCGCCGGCGAGCTACCCCAATCCGCCACCTGGGGACGCGCCCAATGGGGGTTTCAAGTTCCCCTCACGGGAATACTGCAAAATATGAAAAATATATTAAAATATACAAAATATGTGATTTAATAAACTACAATATAATAAATCTTATAATTAAAAATGAATAAAGTTTGAAACATAAATTTAATTGATTTAAAAGAAACAAATATTATAAGACAATATATAACATATACATATAAAACATAAAAATATTTATATGTATGTATATATAAATGTATATTTATATATATTTATATGTATATATGCAAACTATTATATAATTCAAATAATTACAAATAATTAAAAAATATAAAATTTATAAATAAACTAAAGAAAAAAAAAATTTAAAGAAATATATATATATGTATGTGTGTTATTTTTGATGTTAAAAATGTTTAAGTACATTTTATATAATATACATATTATAAAACAAAATCAGCTGTGCAGTAAAAATTAATATCAATTGACTCGAAAGAAAATCAATAACATATAGTACACGTATGTACATACACGTGTAGTTACGAGATTGAACGCGCAAATTCTAAGCGATATTTTTAATAAACTTTCATTTATAACTCAAAAACTATTATAGCTTTAATAATAACTTACTAATAGGTCCAGAAATATTTAAAACTTCATTAATTTTCACGGACGTTGATGTATCTTCTACAATTAATGATCTAGGTTTGTATTTACCTAAATTCTTTATTATAGTATTCCCACGAATTAAAAGTTCATATGGAACATTGCCTTGATTAAAATTGGTTATTTTTGGTGGTCTAGCCTGAACACCATCCAAATAAATAATCTGTATGAAAGAATATTTATTCATTCACTTACTATTTAATGTTTGTTATAATATTAGTTATATATATTATGTTTGTTATATATATTGTTATATATTGTTTATTCAATTCTTTATTCGTCCCCTAAGGGATTGAAGGCGCTTTTGAAGGAGCGTTCCCCAACCTTACAAACTCTTACAATCTTACTTATATCTACTTTTAACTCTACTCTTACATCTAATTTACAAATAACTTAATTCTACCTTAACCTACTTATCTACTACTTTAGAGAGAGAAAGAGCCGTCCCTACCTATCGCTTCGCTTCGGCTTCCGATTCCCCATACATTCTCCACCACCTCATTCATACCTCACTCATTCTCCTCCTCATACTTCCTTCCTCCTTTCCCCCTCTCTCCCTCCTTTCTTCCGTTCTCCCCTCTTCCCTCTTTTTCTCTATTTCTCTCATCCATCCTTCCCCTTTTCCTCCTTCCTGCAATATTCCCTTCATTCTTTCCCACCAGTTTCCCTTCTCCCCTTCTCCCCCACATTCTCCTATCACATGCTCCCATGTTTCATCTTCTATCCCGCATAACCTACATCTTCTTTTCCCCTCTCCTTCCCAGTATCTCGCTCCTCTCATCTCATTGTTCATTCTGAACCTAACTATCCTTCTCCATCTACTTTCCCCCCATCCCTTTCTCAGGTATTCCGGTAAACCCTCCTCCTTCCATTCCCCATACCATTTATTATATCTCGACTCTCTTATCCTCTCCCATCTTTCCTCCTTCTGCCTTTCCCTGTCTTTCTGTTCCCACCCCTCATATACTTCCTCTCCCCTTCCCCTTTTTTCCTCCATCTCTTTCCCTTCTATTCCTCTTTCTTCCCAGAATTTCCCCCTCTCTTCCTCCCACATTGTTCTTTCCTTTCCTCCCCTTATCCTCTCTTTCATATCCTCAAAACATTTTCTCGCTAAACTTCCTCCCCTGCCTTCCTCCAACTTTCTCTCATACCCTACCGCCCTCCTTCCTGCCCTTATCCTAAATTTGTCTTTTCCTATCTCCTCTCTTACCATATACCCCGGCGTGCACCAGTCTACTCCTAACGTCCACCTAATCCATCGCTCCTGCATTGCCTCCACCTCTCTCCTCTCCTTCCATCCCCATATTTCCGCCCCATATTCCAACACCGTCCCCACCAACCTTTCCATTAGCCATACTTTCATCCAGTCTCCTGCAAATCTTCTCTTTCCCATTCCCCACACCTGTCTTATCACCGCTCCTGCTTTCCTAACTCTGTTCTTTACCTGCGCCTCCTGTCCCCCGTTCCTCTGTAGCTTATACCTTAAATATGTGAATTCTTTCACTTCCTCTAACCTTTTTCCTTTCCATCTCCACTCCACTCTCTTCATTCTTCCTCCTCCCTTTTTAAACCTCATTACCTTTGTCTTATCCACATTCACCTCTAACCTTTTCTTGTCCATATAACTTTCCATTTTCCCCAACATATGTATCATCCCTTCTTCATCCTCCGCCAACAGTACCATATCATCTGCGTACGCCAAACAATGCACTTTTTCCCCTCCCAGTTTCACTTCCCCCCAACCTCCTTTTCTTAGCACTTCCTCTATATCCGCTATCAGCAAACTGAATAAGTGCGGACTCATTGGGCAACCTTGCCTCACCCCCCTTGCCGTCCAAAAATTTTCTCCCTCCTCCTTCCCCACTCTTACCTTACTCCTCGTTTCCCTGTACACCTCTTCTATCCTACTCCTTAATCCCTCCCTCACTCCCCTCCTCTTCATTGCTTCCATTAACACCTCCCTATCTACCGAATCAAACGCCGCCTTCAGGTCCATAAATGCCGCGACTACCTTTCCTCCCTTCTTGTTTACCCTCTTATTCACCAGATAGTTCAACACATAGATACTATCCATCACCCCCATTCCCTTCCTAAAACCTGTCTGACTCTTCGGTATCATATTCTTCCCCTCCATTTCTTCCTTTAACCTTTCAGTTAAAATCCCCACGTATATCTTGTATAGCGTTGGCATCAATGTCACTCCTCTATAGTTTTCCACTTTATTCCCCGTTCCCTTTTTCAACAGTGGCACTATTATCCCTTCTTTCCACCTCTCCGGCCATCCTTCTCCTCTCCATACTCTGTTGCACATTTCCCATACCCACTCTTCTACCCTCTCCCCTCCATGTTTCCATACCTCACTCGGTATCCCATCCTCCCCCGCTGCTTTTCCTTTCTTCAGTTTTCCCAGCATCCTCTTCACTTCCTCCCTGCTTATCTCCTGCTCCTCATCCCTCTCCCTTTTTTCTTTTCCTCCTCTTACCACTTTTACCTCTATCCCTCCCAATAAGTCCATGAAGTATTCCTTCCATTCCTCCGCCTTTATCTCCTCATTCACCCCTTCTCTCTTTTTCCTTTCCCTGTTTATAATCTTCCATACCTCTCCTTCCGTTCTTGCCTCTATCGCCGCCTCCTTGTACCATCTTAACCTCTCCTCCTCCCTTTTTCCTTTACACATTAGCCTATATTCCGCCCTTACTTTTCTATATCCTTCTCCTCCTCCTCCTTTTTTCCTCCATTCCCTTAACTTTTTCCTCACTTCTTTCCTCTTCTCCTCACATTCCTCGTCCCACCACCCTTTCCTTCTCCCCTCTCCACTCTCTTTTTCTCCTTCTCTCAATTCCTCTTCTATTCTTCCTATTTTTTCCTCTAGCTCTTCTTCAATCCCCTCCTTCCACCCCTCTCCCCACTCTATTTCCTCTCTTATTCTTTCTCCTACCCTCTTTGTCCATCTCCCTCTTTTTCTTATTCCTCTTCCCTCCCCCCTTTTTCCCTTTTCAGCTCCTCCTCTTCTTTCTAGCGTTACAATCAATGGATGATGGTCCGATTCTATGTTATCTCCCACCTCCATTCTCTTTATCCTTTCTTTTACTCTATCCTCTCCCACCACGTAATCTATTACCGATTCCCCTCTTCCTCCTGTATATGTGTACTCCCCCTCCCTATCCCCTCTTATCCCTCCGTTAAAAATTCCCCATCCCACTTCTTCCAACTCTTTTATCAACTTTTACCCTTCCTCATTAACTTTCTTGTCCTTTGATCTTCTTTCTTCTTCCTCCTCCCCTCCTATCACCCCTCCCTTCTACCTGTCCTTGCGTTGAAATCTCCTCCCAAAATCGTCCATTTATTTTCTTCTTTCTCTTCCATCCATTCCTTCATTTCCTCCAATTTCCTTTCTATGTCCCCGTTGATGTATACGCCTATTACCCTCCACTTCTCTCTTCCTACTTCTAAATCCGCCATCATTATTCCCTCCGCCTTTTCTTCCATTCCTAATACTTTTATCTTCTCCCTCTCCTCCCTTACCCCCATGATCATTACCCCCATCGGTCTTCCTTTCTTCTTTCTCTTCTTTGCTGCTTGCTTCTCCCATCTATATCCTTTCGGTAACCTCTTTTTAATCGCCTCCCACTCCCTTTCCTCTATCCATGTTTCCATCATCACCACCACCTCCCAATCTTCTATTTCCTTCCAGAACTTTTCTTCCTTATTCTTCAGCCCTGCCACATTCCAAAAATCTATCTTCCATTCTTCTCTTACTTCCCCTCTTTTTTCCTTTCTCTTCTGTTCCTTTCTCCTTTCTGCCTCCGTCCCCCTTTCTCCTTCCTCCTTTCTCTTCTTACTATTGTTCTCCCCTCCTTCTTTCCTCCTTTCTTCTCTTCTCCCTTCTTCTATCCCTTTTTTCCTCCATTCCTGTCTTCATACCCCCTTCTTCCCCCCTCATTTTCTCTATACCTTCTCTAATTTCTCCTTTCCAATTTTTAAGCACACCTTCCTCCTCTTCCCATCTCCACCATACATCATTGATTTTTATCCTTCCATAGCTCGTCCATACATTGTTTCCTTTCCTCTTTTCTATCTCCGCGATCTCCATTAGTCTCCATTTTATCTTTCTCTCTTCCCATGTTAAATCATCTTCTATTCTCACCCTCTTTCCTCTTAATATCTTCTTCCTCTCCATTACCTGTCTTTTTTGTTCTCTACTTCCTAGTTTTACTACCACCATTTCACCTTCCTTTCCCTCCTTTCCTTTCAACATCTTTACCCATTCTATCTTTGCTTTCGCTCCTATCTCTTTCATTAATTTCTCTACTCTTTCCTTTACACCTTCTTTCCCTTCCTCCATTCTTTTTATTACTATGTTATTTCTTCTCTCTTCTCTTTCCTTCCATTCTAATTTCTTTCCTATGTCCTTCACTTTTCCTATTATTGTCTCGTTTATCCCCTTACTCTCTCCTTCGCCCCCCCTCTCTTTCTCTTACCTCCTTTCTTCCTCTTTCCTCTACTCTTGCTTCCAAATCTATCACTCTCTTCTCCAGGCTCTCTATCTCTTTTCTCAATTCTCTTCTTTCTTCTCTCCATTCCCCCTCCTTTTTCCAAATTTCTATCTTCAACTTTCTCGTTTCTTCGCCTAACTTCTCTGTTATCTTCTCCCCTATCTCCTCCATCATCCTCCTTAACTTCTCCTTTTCTATCCCCCCTACCTCTCTATTCAGCCTTTTTGTCTTCTTGCTCCTTCTTAGGCTTCTTTCCTCTTCTTCCTTATCCTCCTCTCCCCCTTCTTCTCTTTTCCTTTTCAAAAAATCCTCTATACATCCCATACTGCTCCTCCTCTCCTTCCCTAACTCATCTACTCTTCTCGGCCTCCCTGCCTTCTTTTTTATTTCTTCCTCATCTCCCTTTTTTTCCCCTTCCTCTAACATCCTATCTCTATTGGTCTCTATCCTCCTATCTCTAATATTTTCTTCATTAATCATTTTCCTCTTATCGCTTTCTTTCTTCGATTCACCTACTCTATGCTCCAACTCGCTCAAACTCGCTAGTGAATTCCCTAGTGAATTCCCTATCTTTTTATTCTACTGCACCTACTCCCTACACCTACTCTCTTTCTTCCACGTGTCTACGTGTCCACGTGTCTCACCTTTTCCTACCTTCTCCTTTCTAACTCCTTACCCCTTTCTCCTCTCCTATCCTTTCAATCTCTCCTCCTCTTTTTTCTACACCCTCTCACCTCTTATCTCCTATTCACCTCACCCCTTTTCTCACTCTTTCCTCACAAATACCTGCCACGCTTTCACACACCTGTCACTCACTCTCTTACCGGAACCGGAAGCCTATATATTGTTTATTATTGTATATATATTTTTATTATATGTATATTGTTTGTGTTTTATTGTTTGTTTTTTTTTAATATTTAAAATATTACTTAAGAAGTCATTATAATATAATAAGAAAGTAACACAAAAATAATAATTTTAATAAAACAGTATATAACGACTAATATATAACAGTTAGAGATAAATCATACATATAATTATATATAAAAATTATATATATAATATTTATAAAAAAATTAATATTTACATAATTTGGTAATATATGATGTAAAATACGTGTAATTTCATCATTCCATGCCACAATCTGAATTCGTTTTCCATCTCCATTATTTAAATAAAATTTAAAAATTTTATATTTTTTGTTGCTTTCAACTTCACGGGGAGATTCGATACCATCAACAAAACCTACTACTTCACTATATAAAATAATTTTTTTAAGTAATTATATTTTATACAAAAATATTTATTAAATGTTTAATAAATATATTTAAAATATAATTATATATTACATATATATATTTATTTTTTATATAAAATCTTTATAAATTAGCTCTGTTCATACAAAAAAATTTTTTAAACAAATTAGTTTTTATAACCGTAATATTACTTCTGCTTTTATTAGCCTTTTATATGTGTAATACTTTATTTGAATTAAAGATCATTTAATTAGTATATTGTTTTAAAACAAAATTTTTTAAAAATAATTTATTATTAATGTATATAGAAATGGAGGAAAAAAGATAATATATAATTAAAAAATACTTCTCTCTTTTTCTCTTCTTTACAGGTAATTTCTTTTATATAATATAACAAAAATGCACACACATATGTGTGCTGATATGTATATGTATATATTGTATGTATGCATGCATGCAATGTGCGTACGTTTGCGCAAACGTGCGCGCGCGTGCGTATGTGCGTGTATATATAAATAAATAATGATAGAAAAAATATTAATAGCACTTTTAAAAATGAAAATAATGTATAATTTACACAGTTGAGTCATATATTTGGATTGTGTCAAAAACATTACTTGGCGTAAATAATTTGACTGGATTTCTCAATTGTTCAATTTCCTCGTGTATACTTTGTGGTTCCCTTTGTATTTCCATAAAATTACTTTCCGTAGAAATTCTACAGCGTATAATAAATGTTTAGTATTATTATAATTGTAATGATATTATTATTGTAAAAAAATGATTTAATCTTATTGTTTTATTTTTATTAAATTATAGAAAAAATTATTGAAAAGAAATTTAATATTATATGACATTAAATAATCTATAAATTATAAAAGCTAGAAACGATTAAGATTAATGATTCATAGATGACAAGAGAAATAAATCATTAACAAAAGGACATATAAAAATTCTTAATATTATAATTGGAGTTAAATAATCGAATTATGTTAGACGATAATTGTTAAAAAACTCAAAAAAAAGTAATGTCAAAAATTATAAAAAATTTACTCATAAAAACGTGTAACCACATTGATTCAAGTAGTTAAAACAAATAAAAAATACATTTATGCATTTTAGCTAAATAAATAATAAAATTATACACAAATTTTGTTGCTTTAACTATATATAAGAAAAATATATATTTTTCATATGAAATTTTTTTTCAAAAAAGTTGAATATATATATAAAATTATTATTATATATTATTATAATATATATAATATATATTTTATAATATATATTACATATATATATATATATATATATATATATAATTATTGTATATAAATTACTTATAGTAATTTTTAATTTGATTTCTAATAAGGAGAAAGGTAAATCCTAGAAAATGAAGAAAAATGAAATTATTCACACTTTGACAATATTCTTAAATTTAAATTATAAATAAATATTTATTATGCGTATTTAGTAAGATAAATATAGAAAATAGTAACAAATTAAGAAAATATAACTTTAGAGAATAAACCATAGTGTAAGTCAACAATTTAACTACAAAATTAAATTAAATATTAAAATTTTTTGAAGGCATTGAGAATTAACTATAATGTGTAAACAGAGATAATAATTAAAAAATATTAAATTAAACTTTTATTAAATTTTAAATAAATATATATTTTATTGAAGATTAAAAAAAAATATTATTTCAAAACATTAATACAATGTTTAAATAGATGTGTTCCTAATTTTACTAAAACTTTTGTACTGAGGAGAAAGTAAAGAAAATATTAAACTATGTTTCTCATATGAAATGTTTGAAGGATAAAATATTTTAATTTAATAAATATTTAATTATTATATATTATTATTTTTAAATTTTATATTAATTTTTTTATAGGATTCTACATGGGTTTGCAATAAGTAATTATCAATGCAAAAGGTTTTCGGATGGAAATGAGTAATTTTTTGTTACTGGTACATATATACGTGTGTGTACATTTAAAATAAGAAGACAGTATGGCTAAGAAAGACTGAGGGGCGGCGAGAGAGAGAGAGAAAGAGAGAGAGAGAGAGAGAAAGAGAGAGAAAGAGAGAGAGAGAAAGAGAGAGAGAGAAAGGGGGGGAGAAAGAGATTTTTCATACAAAATTTTTTAACCTTTACATACGTAATTTAATTACTCATTGTCAATTGATTCGACTTTAGATTTATCTTCATCATTTAATAAATTTTCAACATCTTTTTGTAACGTTTCCAAATCTTCGCTGGAGGAACTCATTTTTTAAATATTATTTTATTTATATTATTTATAATAATAATTTATTTATTTTAACTTATAGTTATTTTAGAATTTCAAAGATTGAAAACATTAAACATTTGATATCTCGTTAATTTTTGTTTAATTTACCAAATTTAAGAAGTTAAAAATTTAATCGTGCATTATGACTTACTTCACTTAACGATTTATGTATATGTATATATATATATATATATATATATATATATATGTAGGGCACAAATATTAGACAGACAGCTAACAAGCTTGTGACGAGACGAAAGAGATTCATTATTATTGGTCGAAAATATTGACTGACGCGACCTTACGTATTAACGAGATTTCCGAAACGAAAGCTAGGGCAGTCCGCTGTGAGTCGCAGAACGAAACAGATCGGAGAGAATAAATACGAGTTATAAAGAAAGTGAAGAGACAGAGTTCGTAGGAGACAGAAAGAGACAGAGTGTGTGTTAGAGAGACAGAACAGACAAAGACAGAATTTACGCGTTCGGAGTTTCTATTCTATAAAAGACAATTAGCGTGATTATCGAATATTAATGACAGAAGCGATGGGGTTCGCTTTACATGTATTGAAACATTGATTAAATTATTAATATCACACAACAAGAGATACTTATATTTTGAACATCTTCCTATTTTATCCTCTTAATAACAAATTAAAAAATAGTATCTCACAAATTGGGGGCTCAAGCCGGGATTAGTGCCGTAATTTATAATTATACGCGAATTTATTTATATATTATATACAAAAACCGTTAAAATTCCTGAACATTTCAAACAAGTCGATGTGCGTTACACGGGACAAAGGACAAACACGAAAACAAAGTGTTGTGTATGTGAGATCCGACGGGTAAAGGAATTTCGCGAGAGACAAAGATACAATAACAAGTGCTAATATACCGAGTGACTCGTAGGTGATTTGCGTGCAATGGACAGTATTCAGCAACCAACGATGAAAGACCCAACTAAATACAAGGTGGAGACGCTCAAGGAGATATTAAAGAGGCATAATTTGTCTACTGCGGGAACGAAAAACGAATTAATCTGCCGAATGATGGAAGCTGATCCGAATGGCGAGTGGCTACGCAGCGATGACGAACTGTCTCATGATCGGCGTGACGATGTGGGTGATATCTCACAAGCTGGCGTTTCAGGAACGCAGCAAGGTACGAGCGCGCAGCTGTTGGAAATGGAGCTGTATAGAAGAGAGAGAGATATAGCGCGACGCGAGTTAGAATTAGCGCAACGCGAAATAAAAATACTGCGACAAAATCAGCGGACGGAACGCGTGATAATTATCGAAAATCCGAACGTTAATGATAATAGCGTGCGAGCTTAATCGAAAACGAATATAACGGCTACCGCGGATTTGCTTGGCTATTTTGACGGAAAAACAGCGCATTACGAAACGTGGGAAAATCAGATTCGTTTATTGAAGACAACATATAAATTAGAAGACGAGTCAGCGAGACTGATAATAGGAATGCGGTTGAAGGCCAAGGCGTTGGAGTGGCTACATTCGAAACCAGGGCATGTTACGATGACGTTTGACGCGCTTCTCGGTGAATTGCGGAGCATGTTTCAGCACCGTCAATTTAAAGTGACTCTGCGAAGAAATTTTGAGGACCGTATGTGGAAAAAAGAGGAGACGTTCCACGAATACGTACATGAGAAAATTATCGCGGAAAATCGAGTTCCTGTTGACAATAATGAGATGCTCGAATACATTGTCGAGGGCATACCAAATGATGCGCTTCGAAACCAGGCGCGTATACAGCGGTTTGATACGGTGGAGGCGCTTCTGAACGCGTTTGAGAGGGTAACTCTGCGACAACGAGGTACGTTTAACTTGAAATTTGAAAAAAGGAACGGTGTCGCGAACAAAGGAGAGAGATCCGAAAAAGGTGACGCAAAAGAAAAGTCAACGGACGCGGTTGTTCGTTGTCACAATTGCGGTATGCGGGATCATATGGCGGCAAACTGTCCGACGAAAAATCAAGGCGCGAAATGTTTTGCGTGTAATGAGCGCGGACACATTGCGTCTAAATGTCCGAGAAAAGCGGGAACATCGAAAAGCTGCTTTACTACGACGCAATCTGTGAGTAAGAAATATATTAAAGACGTTTCAATCTAAGGTCGACAAGTAAAAGCTTTAATAGACTCCGGAAGCGATCTCACGCTGATGCGTGCCGACGAATATATAAAATTAGGCTCACCGCGATTGAGATTGGGCGGAATGCGATTCCGTGGAGTGAGATCGGACAATAACACGACCTTAGAAGAATTCGAGGCAGAAATTCGTGTTGATGAGCATACCTATACCGTGTGTATTCAAGTAATTTCGGATATGTTGATGCGACATCAAATGTTAATAGGCACTGACTTTTTGGACACAGTCGAAGTTAATTTTAAAGCGGGAAAAATCTCCATTAGTCCATTACAAGAGTCGACACACGAGAATGAGGACGCGATACCGGAGATATTTAATACAGATCTGACATTCGCGGATTTCGAAATGAATCGTGTGGGCGAGATCGACGTGGGAGATATTGAACAGAGAGCATCGTTGCAAAAAATTATTGAAAATTATAGGCCAAATAAGGTGCGCGAGGCTAACATTAAAATGAAACTTATATTGAAGGATGAGGAACCAGTCTACCAGTCTGCGAGGCGGCTATCTCTATCAGAAAAAACCGAGGTCAACGCACAAATCGACGAATGGCTGGCTGAGAAATTATCAAGCCATCATCATCAGAGTATGCCAGTCCTGTAGTATTGGTCCGAAAGAGGGACGGAGCGGCCAGGCTGTGTGTGGATTTCCGCCATTTAAATAAGAAGATTTTGAGAGATCGGTATCCATTACTTTTAATAGAGGATCAGATGGATTTGTTGCAGGGCGCTCGAGTGTTTACCACGCTCGACCTGAAGAATGGTTTTTTTCACGTGGGAGTAGAGGAATCGAGTCAAAAATATACAGCATTTATTGTTCCTGACGGACACTATGAATTTCTAAGAGTTCCGTTTGGCTTGTGCAATTCTCCGACTGTATTTCAGAGATTTATTAATTTAATTTTTAGAGATCTGACGCGAGAGGGAGTAGTGCTGGCCTACATGGACGACCTAATTATCCCATCAGATGACGTTGACAGCGGATTGGAGAGACTTGCAAGAGTGCTTAAGGTTGCTAGCGAAGCTGGTCTTGATATCAATTGGAAGAAATGTTGTTTTCTGCAGACGAGAGTGGAGTTCTTGGGCCACGTTGTTGAAGCAGGATATGTGCGACCATCTGATAGAAAAACTGAGGCAGTGCAGCGTTTTCCAGAGCCAACCAGTGTCAAGCAGGTACAAAGTTTTCTAGGTTTGAGTGGCTATTTTAGAAAATTTATTTCAGGTTATGCTGCAATAGCACATCCACTGTCGAATCTTTTGAGAGCGAACGTGAAATTCAACTTTGGTACGGCGGAGAGGAATGCCTTCGAGAAATTGAAGCGGATGCTGAGCGAGAGATCAGTGCTAAGTCTGTACCGGGTGGGGGCAGAGACTGAGTTGCACACGGACGCTTCGACGCTCGGATATGGTGCAATATTACTCCAAAGAAGCAACGAGGACAACCTTTTCCATCCTGTTTATTATTCAAGCGGGAAAGCGACATCGGCTGAGGCTAAATATGTGAGCTACGAGTTAAAGGTCTTGGCGATAATCAAGGCGCTGAAGAAGTTTCGCGTTTATTTGCTGGGCATTACATTCAAAATTGTGACCGACTGTCGTGCTTTCACGCTAACTATGAATAAAAGGGATCTGTGCATACGAGTTGCAAGATGGGCATTACTTCTGGAGGAGTTTCACTATACCATAGAGCATCGACCCGCAAGAAACATGGTGCACGTTGATGCACTTAGTCGCAACCCGTTACCGGCGTGCTTGGTGGTCGACGAGACGGATGCTGGTTTGACAGCCAGACTCAGGAAAGCTCAAGAGGAGGATGACAGCGTGAAGAGGCTTCGCAAGTTGGTTGAACGAGGACAAGCGCAAGAGTACACGTTGCGAGGTGGCTTACTCTTCAGAGAATCCGATGGCGATCTACGGCTTGTGGTTCCGAGGAAAATGCAGGCGCAGATCATCCGTCGAGCGCATGAGCGGGGCCATTTTTCGATGAACAAGACCGAAAACCTGGTGAAAAACGATTACTGGATCTCGAGCCTGCGGCGAAGAGTCGGGGAGATCGTGCGCAACTGCGTTGCATGCATTCTGGCGGAAAGAAAGCAGGGAAGGCAGGAGGGTTTCTTGCACACTATTGAGAAAGGGCATGTTCCATTGGATACATTGCATATGGATTATCTAGGACCATTACCTTCGACGAAAAAGACCTACAATCACATTCTTGTGGTCATCGACGCTTTCTCCAAGTTTGTGTGGCTCTACGCCACCAAATCTACGGGTACACAGGAGGTTTTGACGCGCCTGAGGAAGCAGGCAGCAATTTTTTGCAATCCACGACGGATTATCACCGACCGAGGAACTGCTTTTTCATCAAGCGAATTCGAAGAGTACTGTAAGGAGCAAAATATCGAGCACATCTTAATTACTGCAGGAGTGCCGAGAGCAAATGGGCAGGTTGAGCAAGTCAACAAAACACTCATACCATTGCTAACCAAGTTGGCTTCTCCAAAGCCGCACGAGTGGTATCGCTACATTGATACGGCGCAGCAGTATTTGAATGCCTCATCGAAGCACAGGCTCATCACCGTTCCAGGTGCTTTTGGGAACACATCCAAGGTTGAAAGATTGCCCGGAGATCAAGGAGATACTGGAGAAGGAGCAACTTGATCTGTTTCAGGATGCTCGAGAGGAGTTACGAGCCGAGGCAAGAAAAAACATCGTCAAAATGCAGCAGAAGAATAAGCGGAATTTTGATAGGAAGAGAAAAAAGCTAGAGACTATCGCGAGAGAGAGCTGGTCGCTGTTAGGCGTACGCAGCGAGGACCGGGAACGAAGCTTGCAGGGAGATTTGTGGGACCGTATGAGATCACCAAGGTCTTGCGCAATCATCGATACATGGTGCAAAAAATTGGCGAGAGTTAGGGTCCAAACCGTACGACGACGTCAGCTGATTATATGAAGCCATGGAGCCAGAAAAGCAATGACTATTTTTCCGAAAACGAAGACGAAGACGAGGTTTCTGAGTAGCGCAGTTCGCTGGTATACATTCGAGGGCGAATGTGACTGCAGGAATGGCCGAGTTGTAGGGCACAAATATTAGACAGACAGTTAACAAACTTGTGACGAGACGAAAAAGATTCATTATTTTTGGTCGAAAATATTGACTGACGCGACCTTACGTATTGACGAGATTTCCGAAACGAAAGCTAGGGCAGTCCGCTGTGAGTCGCAGAACGAAACAGATCGGAGAGAATAAATACGAGTTATAAAGAAAGTGAAGAGACAGAGTTCGTATGAGACAGAAAGAGACAGAGTGTGTGTTAGAGAGACAGAACAGACAAAGACAGAATTTACGCGTTCGGAGTTTCTATTCTATAAGAGAAAATTATCGTGATTATTGAATATTAATGACAGAAGCGATGGGGTTCGCTTTACATGTATTTAAGCATTGATTAAATTATTAATATCACACAACAAGAGATACTTATATTTTGAACATCTTCCTATTTTATCCTCTTAATAACAAATTAAAAAAATAGTATCTCACACTATTAATATGAATTCTTTATCTGGTGCCACCATAATTTACATATTTATGTATATTATACTTCCTCGTCCTCGTCCGCGGCCACGTCCGCGACCACGTCCGTGACCAGCTCGCGACCATCGAACGGGTCTTTGTTTTACTGTAAAACAAAAATGAAATTTAAATATAAAAACATATATTTACATTTGTTATTTTTAATTTCTTAAATAAAGAAATAATTCTAGTTTTTATTTTTTACTTACGTCTCATGTTATCATCTTCTTCATTTTCAACCACCATTGCAGGCGATGGTGGTTGCGATGGTTGAGCTCCGGTTTTGCAAACTTTTGGAATACGAGCAGGAGCAGTTGCGTTTACACTTGTCGAAGCACGAGCAGGAGCAGTTGCGTTTACACTTGTCGAAGCACGAGCAGGAGCAGTTGCGTTTGCACGAGCATCAGCAGGAGCTCCGGTTGAAGCTGGATTCGTAGCTGCAGCAAGAGCCTGATTTGCTGCAGCTAACTGTTTCTTGACTTCTTCTAATTCAATTCTCGTGATCTCTAAATCCAGCGCCGTACTGAACTCGTCACTCGATCCCGGGGCGCCCTAAAAAACCAAGATTAAAAATAAAATTGTAATCTCTCTCTCTCTCTCTCTCTCTCCCTCTCTCTCTCGCTCTCTCTCTCTCTTTCTTTTTCTCTCTCTCTCTTGCTCTCTCTTTTTCTCTCGCTCTCGCTCTCTCTCTTTCTCTCCCTTGCTCTCTCTCTTTCTCTCGCTCTCGCTCTCGCTCTCGCTCTCTCTCTCTCTCTCTCTCTCTCTCGTGTGTGTGTGTTAAAATATAAATTTACTTACCTCTTGTGTCTTCGTTTTATCTTTCATTATTTTTTTTCTTATGGACTTTTGTGTATTTCGTGACATACGTCCGAGATCGCAGCGTCAACTCGATAACATAAGAATGTTGATTGCAATGTATAGTTACATAGGTAACGATAACTGATCACACATTGTGCCGCATGCTTCGAAGTGTTCGGTTGTCAAAATAATTTTGACAGTTTTAAGTCAAAATTGGTTAAGGTGTTGAAAGAGTGTAAATTTTGCAGAAATTTTATAAAGAATAAGGTAAATAATAATAATATACATATATATAATATATATATATATATATATATATATATTGTAACCGTTGATTTTATATATGGTCCGTCGGATCGAAAAGGATTCGGGAAATAGGGCCGATGTAAGTGGCCGACGGCACACCTTCGGCGCGGAAAGCGGGAAATTCTCGTAAACACAAAAA
Source organism: Nylanderia fulva (assembly GCF_048542155.1). NCBI lineage: Eukaryota > Metazoa > Arthropoda > Insecta > Hymenoptera > Formicidae > Nylanderia > Nylanderia fulva. The sequence goes on along the minus strand of NW_028190416.1, from coordinate 53,059 downwards.
AAATATGTTTGGTTGGGCGCCAGGCGCGAGATTCGCGCCACTCTGAAATTTCCAAATCGATAAATGACCTTTATAATCAGCAAAGTTGTTATTATTCCACGCCTTTGAGACGACCCGACGCGATGATATCTGACGACACGCGGGACCCGGAAGTAAATTCGCACGCCTACGTGTCGAATAATTATTAACGCACGAGACTTAATAAGGTCCGTGCGGCGTAATTAATTCCGATGGTCTTAGGCAATACAAAATTTCCGTAAACTCGAGTAGGTCCCGCGCGACTTCCTTTGAGATCGCTCACGCCGGTCGTTCCTCGCAATATTTCACAAAGGATCCGAAGACGGCACGGATAAGGATATGCGCGAGAAAGAATACGCTAGTTCGGATGCGTGACTCTAAATAATTTTCTATTCTCCGATCTAGAAACTCTAACGGACGAGAATGGTACAGTAATTACAAGACGATACCTTAATTGTTACATTAACGTGACAAAAATCGCGGCGACTGTCGGCGTACCGGCGGGAGAGAGAGCCTCTCTTAATATACGCGCGGGAGAGAGCACGCGGTCGGCCGGGCGCCGGGACAAATTCTACGCAGAACGAAACTCTAAATTAAACTCTCAAAATCACGAAATTACCGGTGAATCTAATAACCGGCCGCGGCCGTTATTAGATTCACCGGTAATTTCGTGATTTTGAGAGTTTAATTTAGAGTTTCGTTCTGCGCGACACGCTTTTCTCCCGAATACGGTACTTACAAAAAGAAAGAAGTTAGCGGCTTTACAATATTAGATAGGGCCGTTCGTCTCACCGGTATCGCCGGGTCCTCGGGTGCTTCGGCATCCGCGCAGGAACCTCTCCTCTCTAGCACGTCTCGCCGAACAGTGACGAGCAAGAGGCCTGCCGGGATCACGCCGATACTAAATTTGGCATTTTCCACCCGTGGCGCTCCTTATCCTGGCAGGGCCGCCGGGTACCCCGCGGGGCCCTGCGAATTTTCTTGATGTAAATTTTCCCTCGCCGTTCCTCTATGTTTCCGCTTTGGGTTCCGGTATTCCTCTTTATGGGCCGTCGGGAAGACTCCCACGAGTGCACCTCTTTGCGATTCCTCCCAAAAATCCGCCAGATCGATTGTTTGCTCGATGGCGGGATTTCGGTGTATCCGGATCTGCGGGGCTCGAGGTAGGGTATCTCCCGCGCCTTTCGTTTTCGGGGCTCTCTCGCCTCTCGCGAGAGAGTGGCCATCCCCGTCTCTGGCCGGAATCTCTGCGGAAGAAGGAACATTTTACGGCGGTAACCAGGTTCTTAACGGAGGGAGCAAGCCAGAAATTTGATGTGAAAATAATATTTACCGGGCGTGATCCGGACTTGGTGGCTCCTGCTCGGTCCTCAATCGTCCTCTTCGTCCTCTCCGTCCTTTCACTCTTTCTCTCTATTGGTTTCCTCGGTTGAGACACGTACCCTATGCAAAATTGCTCGCCGAAAACGCCAAAAATTGCTCAAACAAAAATCGTACAAAAAGTAATTCGCCAAACGGATGCGCGAAGCGCATCCTCCGACGCGGTAGAAAACGCAAAATGATTGTTCGGGTGCTCTCTCTCTCTCAAAAATTGGCGAGAGAGCAAAGGTTCCCGAATTTCCCGCCTTCCCGGCCGGGCCTTCGGCCCTTGTGACGGACAGTACCAAAATGTCACGTCACAACTCCCCCTTCCCAGAGGAGGACCGGGGAGGTTTTACCAGGGACGAACGGTATTAGCCACCAATTTCCCTGCTAGGCAAATATGCTTCTGGGCTCGGCGGCCCCGCTTCGGTCCCCTGGAATCAAAGTCATCTCCCTCGCGATACAGCCGACACATAAATCGTGCGATACACCAATCGACTCTTAATCAAGCGCAAACAAAGCTAAGCCTGAAAACACGCAAAGACGACACACATTCTCGGGACGCATATCCGTCAAGACGGTCCATGATGGTGAAGCGGGATAACGGGATAACTTATCTAAAATTAGGAGGTCGATAGGCTTTAAGGTCTTTCACATGGACTTTACCTATAGGGTTTCCCTCCGGGTCTCTCAATTCATATACTACGGGGGATAGTACCTTACAGACCTGAAACGGACCATGGAATTTCGGTGCAAGTTTTGCGGCGATATTTTGAGCCGCGGAGGACAACACGTGTTGCCTCTTCATTACCCAGTCACCTACTTGGTAAACCACATTCCGTCGCCTCAAGTTATAGTATCGCGATTGGCGTTGATACGCCTGATCGAGATTTTCCGCTACCCAGTGATGCAGAGTTTGTAATTTTTGCACTCTTTCCGACCACTCGGCCGGATTCCGCTCCTCAACTTCCGTCGCTTTTGGAGTTCGCGCGCGCAAACACTCCTTCGGAACCAACTCGCGTCCTAAGTTTAGGAGAGCCGGTGAGGCTCCAATGGACGTGTGAAACGCCGTGTTATACGCGAATCGGAAGTCGGATAAATGGGCATCCCACTCACGATGATCTTTCTCGAGGAACGCGACTATCATAGTCTTTAACACGCGATTGCTTCGCTCAACGGGATTCGCTTGGGGATGATAAGGGGGTACTGTAGTGCACGTGATCCCGTGATCCTCTGCGAAAGCCCGTATCGTTTGGTTCGCGAATTCCGTCCCGTTATCTGAGAGGAAAAACTTTGGGGTGCCCCATCGCGAGACTACCTTCGCTAAAGCTTCACTAATTTTTCGACCGTTGGCTGCTCTTAACGCAAAGCATTCGACCCATTTGGTAAAGAGGTCTTGTACTACTAATACGTACGTGAATCCTACTTTACTTTTGGGGAACGGTCCCATAATATCCGCTGCCACAACGGTCCATGGGCCTTCTATTACTCGATGCCCCATGAGACCGGGTGGGCTTGCCTGCTCTACTTTCGTTCGCTGGCACGTGTCGCACTGCCTAACATATTTTACAACGTCGCGGAACATAGACGGCCAGTAATACGAAACCGCTAATCTATGAAACGTTTTCTCCATTCCAAGGTGACTGGATTGCGGAACGTCGTGCGCTTCTCGAAGGGCTTCTCCGCGCAATTCGGTCGGCAAAACTAATTTCCACCTATCTAAGTCCTCGACGATGTCTGATACAATCGCTCGCGGACAATGATAGTACAGATGACCGTCTACGATACGCCAATCTGTAAAACGTTTCTGTCTGTCACGCACCTCCGCAAAGCGTTTACGATACCACGGATCTGCTATGTCGTCCGGGAGATTTGCGTCCGCGACCATGACAACGTTCGCCTCCGTATCTACTTCGTACATGCGGGACAATGCATCCGGAACGTGATGCAGCGCGCCTTTTCGATGGATGATCTCAAAATCATATTCTAGAAGTTCGAGGGCCCATCTCGCGAGTCGCCCCGTCGGATTTTTCAAGTTATGCAGCCACCTTAAGCTGCTATGGTCTGTGACGACTGTAAAACGATACCCTTCTAAATACGCGCGAAACTTTTTAATAGCCCACACTACGGCTAAACACTCCTGTTCGGTGACTGAATACCGTGTTTCCGGACCGGACAGCGCACGACTCGCGAATGCCACGACGCGTTCTTCGCCGTCGATCGTCTGAGTCAAGACGGCCCCTAAACCTACAGAACTGGCGTCCGTCTGTAATACGAAAGGAACCTTAAAGTCGGGACACGACAAGGTGGGCGCGGTAACTAAGCGAGCGCGTATCTGCTCGAACGCGTCCTGCTGATCCGACTCCCAAGTCCACCGAGCATTCTTTTTCAGTAAGCGCGTCAAGGGTTCACTCATGGTAGCGAATTGTGGTAGGAACCGACGATACCACGATGACATTCCGAGAAAACGGCGTAACTGTTTTAAATTTCGTGGTTCGGGGTACTCTAAAATAGGACGCGTCTTCTCCGGGTCCACCGTCAGACCGTCTCGTTGCACGATGAAGCCGAGGTATCTTACTTGAGATCTACAAAATTCACATTTCTCGGGATTGATAGTAAGTCCCGCTCCGGAGATTTTTTTAAAAACGCGATCTAGCCATTCGAGGTGCTCCTCAAAAGTCGGTGTAACTATGACGATGTCATCGAGATAGGCAAACGCGTGCGGTTCCATCTCGGGCCCGATGAGTCTATCAAGGAGGCGTTGAAATGTAGCCGGAGCGCCGGTCAACCCATACGGCATACGCGTGAAGTGATACAACCCTTTTCCCGGTACGCTAAACGCGGTGATCTCGCGACTTTCCTTGGCCAGCGGAACTTGGAAGTATGCTTGACTCAAATCGAGTGTAGAGATATAGCGCGCGGCTCGCAATTTATCTAATATACCGTTCATGTTAGGGAGCGGGTATGCATCCTTCTTAGACACGTCGTTGACTTTACGAAAGTCCAAACAAAACCGATATTTCCCGTTAGGTTTCTTGATCATTACTATGGGATTAGACCACTCGCTAAACGACGGTTCAATAATTCCGGTCTCTAACATTTTATCTACTTCTTCTCGAATAGCCTCTTGTACCTTAGGTGAAACTAGGTAGCACCGTTGCTTGATGGGCTTACTATCACCGACGTCGATCACGTGTTCGGTAAGCGTCGTGATTCCGGGTTCACTGTTCGTAGGGGTTATCCGTTCTCGAAGAAACGTCTCTAACTTTTCCGTTTGTTGCGGAGTGAGTGCCGGAAGTCCGCTAAAGGCTTGCGGTGCCTTGTCTTCAGAAATAAAACTACGACGCTTTGTAGGCTGATCCGCGAAAAACCAATCTGACCGAGAGAAATCCACGACGACTTCGAATTTGCAAAGAAAATCCATACCGAGAATACATGGAACCGTTAGATCGGACAGCAGGCAGGCAGTAATTGTCTGTGCGCGACCTCCTAATATAAACGGAATCTTGACCTCCCCGGGAGCTCGCGCTAATTGCCCGTTCGCGGTGCGAATGTGCGTGACGCGACTATAATCTATTGGCAACTGTAGTCTCTTAACAATCCGTATCCCTTCAGCTCCGATTATAGTGCGGTTAGATCCCGAGTCTACGAGCGCACGCAAAGGTTTTCCGCGTATTAGAACTCTAAGATATCGTATGGGTGGCGACTCAAAAGAATTTGACGTATATACAACGTGGGTCGAGAGGCTCGAACTTTCGCGAGTTTCCGATGTATGTTCGTCGTGGGCCGCTTTACGGCTTGACGGAGTCGCGGGGGCCCGCTTTACTGACTCCCGTCCCCGTTTCCTGAACACGTAGGACATGTTTTTACTGTCACGTTCGTCTGCCCGCATCGATAACAATATACGCGACGCGTCTCTTGACATTCCCGCGCGATATGCCCTGTCTGCTCGCAATTCCAACACTTGGGGCCGTGACGCGCAGGGGCTGACGTCGACGGGGTCGCTAACTCGATAGCGGGCTTAACCTTTGGTTTAGATGCGGGGTTCGCGGTGGGCGCGTTCTTGGGGGCCCTGCGCGGACGCCCGCCGATCTCAGTTTTACTCTTCGCCACCCCAGGTATCAAACCTACGGCGGCGACGGCTCTCGCGCCTTTCTTCGGCGACCGATACGCTAACTCCGGAAAAATGGATTGTTCCGGCGGCGGGGGAGCGCGATAGCGCAGCTGCGTAACTATTCTCGATGCGCGTCGCTAAATTCTCTAAGGACGTAAAGTCGTACACGTCTCGACGATGGACCGCAACCTGTAAACGCGGCAACATGTTACGATGCGCGTGATTCAATTGCTCCTCTAAGTGCCACGGCGGACTTAACCTTTCGAAAAGCGCGCGCAAACACGTCAAGTAATCGGCGACCGTCTCTCCCTCGCCCTGCGTACGTCGCATGATTTCGTCTCGCAACGCGAATTGGAAATCGGGGTTCCCGAATCGAGCACGCCACGCGGTCTCGAATTCTCGCCAAGTTCTCCAACGGTTTCGTTCGTTACGATACCAATAAAGCGCGATACCGGACAGGAAAAACGGAATGCACTTGAAAAGTTCTTCGTCCTCAACCGGAACTAAGGCACGGCCTTCCTCTATACGGGCTAAGAACGCCTCCGCGTCGCTGCCACGGGCGCCCGAGAATTTTAAGTTCCAGCGGCGCATCATTTGATATGCGTCGCCGGCGGACGAAGTACAGCGTGCTACGGGGCGTGAACCTCGGGGTACGGAGGGTAATTCGAGAACCGGCGGTCGTAAATAAATCGGCGCACGCGTTTGATTCCCGAAAACCGCATCCCCGAGTCCCGACTCGTGGTGGCTATCGGGGCGCATTGGCGAGGGAACCGAGGGGCCGGCGGCCGCGTCAGGATCTCCCTGGGTCGGCGTCTTAGGTGGATCCCATCCTAACTGGGTGCAGACCTCGTATCTATTCAGCCGGGCCCTCAAAGTCGCAAGGGTGCCCTCACTATTCTGTCCGCGCTTCTCTAATTCGTCTCGTAATTGCTCGGCGGTGAGGTTAAAAATCCACCCGCCTCCGCAGTCCTCTTCCGAACTCATGATCTCCAAAAAAAAATTTTAAACGCGGGTACGAAGGGTCTACAGGCACGTTCCTCTTGACGAGCTCCCCTCAAGAGAGATCCTACACCGCAGGTCGTGTACTCCCGTAACTGATACTCAAGTAGAACTTCGCTAAAGAGTCCCGGTATTTAGTAAAACTCAGAAAGACAAAAAAAAAAAAAATGGTATAATCGAAGTGTAAACCGAAAGTAGCCCTGAACAAAGTCAACGCGAGAGAAAAGAAAAAATATTTTCAATGTTCGTGCGGTAGAATATTTATCCTTAACTCGCGACGTTTGCTCACAACACACGCGAAATTCCACGGTACGTTTCCTCAAAGCACATCATACAAGGGAAAGCAAATATAATACAAACATATAAATCAAAATACCTGAAAGAAATGGATTAGCAACACACAAAATCAAAACAAGCAATATCAATAGTCAGCGAAATATATGATACAGTTAATCCTTGTTCCTTTGTTAATTCGAACAGTCTGAAGGATTTCGTGCCCACAGAAATATACAAAAGAAAACAAACATTTAAGTCACGCTCCAAAAAAAAGAATTTTCAATAATAGCGTATTAATCGCATAGGATATATTAGCGGCACGTCGCTTAAGGCTTCTCAGGCAAGCGCAAGATCGCAGATTTTTATACCAACAAAATGCTAGAAATCATATACGCAATAAATGGTTATTGCAGTTTAAGCGCAAGCAAAGCAGTAGCATATAATTCGCACGCAATTTCAATAATTATTTTACGCCCGATATAAGCGTCTCACAGTACTCAACGCAGAAGTACTAGAGGTCTCGCAAGGGAAATCTCCAGAAAAATGCTGGGATTTCCGACAAATGTTTCAATTCGTCAAATGTAAATTTTGGCGAATAATAATTTCGCCTAACGGAGGTTCGAAATAAAGACAAAGTTTATTCATATAAATTTAAAAAAAAAATACGCAAAAAGAATTAATAATAATGATAAACAAAAATTTTATAGACTTCTCAAAATATAAATTAATATTTTTAAATACACATGTTTCCGAGCTTAAAATTCAAGCGACAGAAAAAAATGACTGACACTGAAAAATCTATGTCCCCAAAAAAAAAGAAATACAAAAAAAATTATTCTTCAAATATAATTTCTCTCAAAAGCGTTAACTGTAAAGAAAGGAAAGTTCAAACAGATATAACTCGGAAAACATAAATATTCGCGAACATAATTTTTAACAAAAATATAAAAGTCCAAAAAAAAATAATTATCCAAAATAATTATCACACAAAAAAAATATCTTGTTATATAAATCGCAAGGAAAAATTTTGCTTCCTTCTAGAAATCCATATATAATATACACTTCCAAAAATATATAGCGTTCATATATCAAAATCGCATAATATTAATGTCACATAAAAGCAAAAAAAATTTTCATCTCAAATATATATCGAAAAATAGCCAATTTCGAAACCGAACGTCCCGTAATAATAAAATTGTTATTTCGTGGGCCCCACGTTGGGCGCCAATTTGTAACCGTTAATTTTATATGGTCCGTCGGATCGAAAAGGATCCGGGAAATAGGGCCAATGTAAGTGGCCGACGGCACACCTTCGGCGCGGAAAGCGGGAAATTCTCGTAAACACAAAAAATATGTTTGGTTGGGCGCCAGGCGCGAGATTCGCGCCACTCTGAAATTTCCAAATCGATAAATGACCTTCATAATCAGCAAAGTATCCCGAAAATTTCCGCGACGGCGATAATCGACTCGCTCAGATCGTCAGGGGGTAGAGGGGGGAGTTCGGACGGGAGAGAGGACGGAATTCGAGAGAGGCTATTTGAAATCGCTCAAATATAACAAACATTAAATATATTTAGACAATGATAAACGAAGATAGACAGAAAAATAATTGTATAAAAACTTGAGTACAATGTTAGGTCCAGAAAGAAAAGTAATATTCGTTTGATATCTTACGGGGAGATCTCCGCTTTAATAACGCCGAAATACAGATAAACGAGGCCGAAATGTGATTCGAAAAATACAATACGGCGTATGTATGGCCGAGACGCGGCGCGTTGTTATTATTCCACGCCTTTGAGACGACCCGACGCGATGATATCTGACGACACGCGGGACCCGGAAGTAAATTCGCACGCCTACGTGTCGAATAATTATTAACGCACGAGACTTAATAAGGTCCGTGCGGCGTAATTAATTCCGATGGTCTTAGGCAATACAAAATTTCCGTAAACTCGAGTAGGTCCCGCGCGACTTCCTTTGAGATCGCTCACGCCGGTCGTTCCTCGCAATATTTCACAAAGGATCCGAAGACGGCACGGATAAGGATATGCGCGAGAAAGAATACGCTAGTTCGGATGCGTGACTCTAAATAATTTTCTATTCTCCGATCTAGAACTCTAACAGACGAGAACGGTACAGTAATTACAAGACGATACCTTAAATTTTACATTAACGTGACAAAAATCGCGGCGACTGTCGGCGTATCCGCGGGAGAGAGAGCCTTTCTTAATATACGCGCGGGAGAGAGCACGCGGTCGGCCGGGCGCCGGGATAAATTCTACGCAGAACGAAACTCTAAATTAAACTCTCAAAATCACGAAATTACCGGTGAATCTAATAACCGGCCGCGGCCGTGACACGCTTCTCTCCCGAATACGGTACTCACAAAAAGAAAGAAGTTAGCGGCTTTACAATATTAGATAGGGCCGTTCGTCTCACCGGTATCGCCGGGTCCTCGGGTGCTTCGGCATCCGCGCAGGAACCTCTCCTCTCTAGCACGTCTCGCCGAACAGTGACGAGCAAGAGGCCTGCCGGGATCACGCCGATACTAAATTTGGCATTTTCCACCCGTGGCGCTCCTTATCCTGGCAGGGCCGCCGGGTACCCCGCGGGGCCCTGCGAATTTTCTTGATGTAAATTTTCCCTCGCCGTTCCTCTATGTTTCCGCTTTGGGTTCCGGTATTCCTCTTTATGGGCCGTCGGGAAGACTCCCACGAGTGCACCTCTTTGCGATTCCTCCCAAAAATCCGCCAGATCGATTGTTTGCTCGATGGCGGGATTTCGGTGTATCCGGATCTGCGGGGCTCGAGGTAGGGTATCTCCCGCGCCTTTCGTTTTCGGGGCTCTCTCGCCTCTCGCGAGAGAGTGGCCATCCCCGTCTCTGGCCGGAATCTCTGCGGAAGAAGGAACATTTTACGGCGGTACCCAGGTTCTTAACGGAGGGAGCAAGCCAGAAATTTGATGTGAAAATAATATTTACCGGGCGTGATCCGGACTTGGTGGCTCCTGCTCGGTCCTCAATCGTCCTCTTCGTCCTCTCCGTCCTCTCACTCTTTCTCTCTATTGGTTTCCTCGGTTGAGACACGTACCCTATGCAAAATTGCTCGCCGAAAACGCCAAAAATCGCTCAAACAAAAATCGTACAAAAAGTAATTCGCCAAACGGATGCGCGAAGCGCATCCTCCGACGCGGTAGAAAACGCAAAATGATTGTTCGGGTGCTCTCTCTCTCTCAAAAATTGGCGAGAGAGCAAAGGTTCCCGAATTTCCCGCCTTCCCGGCCGGGCCTTCGGCCCTTGTGACGGACAGTACCAAAATGTCACGTCACAATATATATATTTATGTGTGTGTGTATATGATTATATATATGTAAATATATATATATATATATATATATATATATATACATATATATATATGATTATATAATTTTTTGTTGTATATAAATATAAAATATATATTTAATATATATATATATATAATACTAATATATATTATACTATTTTATTTTTAAACGTCTTATTAACTTGATGTTATGTATTTGCTGTATATTTAGCCAGCTGTTGAGCAGTCGAGAAAGGGAGGAAGGGAAGAAGAGAAAAGATAGAAAGAAAAAAGAGAGAGACAGAAGAGATCGACATACCAAAAAAGGTATAAGATGTGTTTTATTTAGCAACACAAGTCACAAGCGTGATTCTATCTTTGTTTCTCCATTCTCCGAGAATAAAGATAGACAGATGCTTGTTTCGACTTGTGTGGTAAATAATAATATTATATATTATATATTATATATATACATGGTAGGTCATTTTAATCTTCGTACTAAAATTTCTCAAAATCCAAAAGTTCAAGACAAAAATGTTTCAGATAAAAGTTGTATGATTTCAAGGGGGACATGAGATGGTGTCATTGATTTGACCTTGAATAGCCATTTGAAGGTTACGTGAAGGTCAACTTCAATTTCTTAAAGGGAACACTATATTTTTTCTTGCATACTTTTGTAGTTGACTTCGAGATCTTTCCAAAACACTACAATATAATAATTTTCCAATTGTATTTAGATTGTGTTTTATTGCATTACATCCATTTATCCACTTATTATATTTAGTGTTAAAAAAAATTAAACATATATTGTCAAAAATCTATATCATTTAAAATAGAAAAAAATTTTATATTTTGTTCACAAAAAATAACACAAATCTTATAATCTACAAAATTACTTTATTAATATTAGTAATACTACTTTTTCTTCCAATTTTATCTCATCACATCAATTTTAGTTACTTTTTTCCTTTTTTTTTGTTTATTAGCAAATCTATCTTTACTTGTTAATCTATGCATGTAAATGATAAACATGTAATAAAGAAATTGCACATTTAATGTCATTAATTTGATTATTTAGAAGAACACATTTGTACTTTATATTAGAAGCAGAAATGATTATTTCTTTCTTCGAGAAATTATTAATTTTTTTAACCCCAATTTTTTCTGAATGTGTCGAAATGATGAAAAGACTTTGACTTGATGTATTGAAAAGATTAGACTCTTCATAATCAGTTATGTAGATATTTTTTAGCTTTTTACTTTTTTCTTTTTTAAACAGAATACGAGTTATTGAAAAAATATTTCCATTCTTTAACTGTACAGTGTTATTGGGATGAAACGGTTTTAAGATATATCCAAATAAAATTACACGTGATACAACTTCAAATTTTTGTTGATAGTATTGAACAATTCCAGATGATTGATCTATTATAAGATCTTGGACAACAGTTCGACGTTGCACTTTAACTGAATCACTTTTCTCTAATTCAGCTAACCGATTTATTATTTGTGTTAAAGGTTTTAACGCGGTGATTTAACTAATTTTTTAAAAATGCCGATGTAATTCTCTCCCCAAAAAGCTGATATCTCACTTACTGGAACTTTATAATGTCTAACATCATCTGGTACATGGATGATATTATGCATACTCAAAACTTGAGATTTTTCTCCATAGATAGAAGGTAATAAATAAAAAAATTTTTTTTTAAATTCTTCTGCAAGATTAACATCAGTGGTAATCAAATCTGTTGTTGAGAATACGACAAGCAGTATATAGTAGCAAAAAGTGCCAGTATTGATTCTGTGGCAAAATATTTTTCAAAATTACAGGCCCACAATAATAGAGGAAAAATCGGTATTGTGTTACCTTCCAATTTGACACTGAATAAATATCAAACTTTTTACGTTGAAATTCAATTGGAACGTCAGGTGTTACTTTTGTTAATAATTCTTGTATATGTTTGATGCTAGCTCCTTTTAAACGATATGGACTTCCTGGCAGAATCCATTTTTCTAGAAACCATTTCATTATACAACAATAAAAAAGGTGCATGCTGTCAAGGATCATTCTGACAGGATCAAAATTGGGTATTTTTAGCAATGGAGTTGGATTTATGTGATGGTGTTGTGGCTGTTTACGTGTTTCAAACAAAAATTTTGTGCGTTTTGTGCAGTCCATGTCTGGATAAACATCAATCTGCTTTCGACCTTCTCCAACAGAAATACCTGCAGTTTCGCATCTCTCGCAGGCATAATAACCTCCAGGTGCCTTAAGAAAAGCTCTTGCTGGGGAATTTGCTATAATTCCCAATATTTTAAACGAATATCGTTGGTTTTCTAATATAACTTCATTATGAATTAAATCGTTAGCTTCAGTAAGAAAACCATGTAAAAATTTTTCCACACAATGAGGCTTGGAATCACCACAGAAAATTCCGACAACGAGAGGATGTAAAGTATAATTCTCATGATATAATTTCATGACAATAGGCCAAATAACAATTTTCGAGTTTTTATAAATTTGCATGCCATCAATGTGAATTAAAATTGATATTTTATCTTCAGTATATATTTGAGGAGAAATTATTTTTTGGAGACCGTTCTTAATCCCTAAATAAGTAAATTCACCATTACTACCTTGAAAATTTTGCATAACTTGTAATTCCCGACGATGTTGAGTGCCAAATAAACTCTGAGCTGTTTTTGGAAGATTGTAACCTTCTTCTCTCAATATAAGTAATAGCTCAGAAATCACATTAAGACGTAAAGTACTCAAGTTACGGAGAGTCCAATTGGTTAATTTTTCTTTAAATTGAATATTACGTTGATCATCACTGGGAACATTTTCAATTATAGCTTTATTTGATAAATTTTGGTCAGTATCATTATTGTCTGTACCAGAAATACTTATATTCTCTTCAAAACTTTCAACTAATACAGACATTTCTTTTCGCCGATACATTGATGCAGATATTGAACTGTCATGGGAAGATGTTAAACTGTTATCAGTTATTTGACACTTAATGTTTGGTACTACACCACTAGGACCCGGCTGATCCTCACAATGAACAAAAGTCTCATTTGTTTTTTTTAAATATCTTTCTTCTTCCTAAAGTTCTTTCTTCATTTGACGATATTTCTTCTGTCTATAAGCTCCACTTGATGCCATAATGAAAAAAACCTTTTTTTTTATGCGTTATTTTGCCGCTTATTGAGTATTAAAAAGTAAATAAACGCACTTAAACAAAAAAGAAATAAAAAATATATACTTGAAACAATTAAACGATTGCAACACTTTAAATAATTTGTCCATTAAAATATTAAGAATGTAAATGTTTACACCACGTTACTTTGATTTATTTTAAATTATCCCGTAACTTATTTATTATAAATGTAATTTAGAGTACATGTGAAAAGACTGTTAGAAAATTGTACGTGTTTACAAGACTTAAGAAGACTCAAGACTGTCGAGTCAGGCTCTTTTTAGCTCGACCTTTTATAGCTGTCAAAAAACAATCGTCTCGAGCGCCGATATATACAATTATTTCCTTATTTGGGAGTTTCATCGTCGTTTAGTCAGGTGTTCTCGAATATTGAGATATCGAATATTTTACACTATTTTTATTAGGTTATGACTGCTAATATTGGATTTTCTATCTTTTAGATTAAGCATATGTACTTGGCAGTTCGATTCTCTCGATTATTGTTTAAATCATAATTGACTGACCAATCTTGGCATACTTAAAATAAAAGTTAATATTACATTTAATCTCAAGCCAAGCATTGGCATTATTTAAAGTTTAAAGTATGCCAAGATCGGTTAGGAAATATTGGTTTAAACATTGGCCGAAAATCGGCCTGCCAATATTGGATTTTTAATCTTAAGTCAAGCATTGGTTTTATTTAAAATATGCCAAGATCGGTCAGTCAATATTAGTTTAAACAGTGGCCAAAAATCGGCCTGCCAATATTGGATTTTTAATCTTAAGTCAAAAATTACCAATGTTGGTGACAAAATATTTGGCCGAATTTAGGCGCTCGAATATCGGATATGCGATAACGCACCAAGCATTGGCCACGTTGCCTATCTCGGCAAACCCTACATGGGCGGCTCGATAGAAGAATTAACGTCGTTGCGAAGAGGTTTCATATAACACAAATGATTTCGAGGTTGCTCCAAATGGTATAATCTGCAGTAAGAAACGCCGCACTATTTACTATTCGCGCGTCGTCGGAGTGTTTGCACGGCGGCGTGGTAAAACATCGCGGACATTTATTCGAGCACCGGTGACCGCCACCTCTATCGTTTCGGAAGCCTACATTACATGTTACACAAAAATTACGCAGCGGCTTTTAAATTTAATATGGGGTTAAAATGGCGCGAATTCTAATAATACATAATATTTAGTTGATGAGAGGATTCACGCCCGAGAGAAGCAAGTATCGCTGTATCATAGTACGGTTTTGCGCCGTGACCGAAAGTAGTAAAATTATATACAACGATAGCGACATTGACCGCGGCGAGATATCGCTGAAAACGCTCAATTTCATGAATCCCGCAACCCTCTTCGGGAATTATTACTGCGGCTTTTCTAGTTAATTCCAACGCCCATTCGCGTTGTAACTTTGATTGCGGGTCTTACTTGATTCCATTTCTCGTGCAATTTCCCTGTACGTATATTACCGCGTTCGCAATAAGTTTGCGCTACTACGAGGGAGCGCGGAAAACACAAGTTGTCGAAATTATTTATTTCGACTATTGAGCGTTTCGTGATATTTTCATGCGTTAATGCATTGCGGCCGCGACCTGAAGGAACAGTGATGTTGAAAATGCGTATGTTAAACTGCTCCGCGATATCAAGTCCTCCCGCGTTCTGTGCTACCGCGGTCACGGGGCCCCAAATATCCTTGTGAGTCAAATCGCGCACCGGACGAAAGAATAATCCCGCGAGACCGTGCGATAAATTCAACGAATCGAATGATAAACCTACGTAATCTCCCGGTTTACTCGAATTTATTGCATATGCGTGAATTTCGCAAAACGCATTTTCTAAAGACCGATAAATATTCCCGCCTTCAGGTAACTGTCGTATCGCGAAACTCGCTTCTCTCCCGACTATCCCGAATCTTCTAAACGGCCGCGCGTTTTCCCTAATTAAATTTATATAATTAAAGCGATCATCGACCTGTCAATGTTGATGATATTGCTGTTGTTGCTGATGTTGCTGTTGTTGCTGGTGTCGATGCTCTTCCTCCTCCACCTCCTCTTCACCCTCCTCCGTCTCCAGGGAAATATCGTTGCGATTTTCTGTAGTGTTGCTCGCTCCATCGCCTCCGCCTCTTTGTACTAAAGAAAAAAAGGAAATTGTAAAATTGAATATAAATTATATAAATTATATAAAGTACTGTTATATTGCTTTTATTTTTATGCTCGAATTTAATCTTTTACACAACTATTGACATTATTATTCGACGAGATAACTCACCTTTTGGCGATATCCGGTCTCAAATAACTCTTTCGTACTCTCGAAGCTAATATTCCGAAGAATAATTAATTTGTAAGCAACGAATTGCTAAAAATTTAAATTTATTTATTAAACTCGAACATAAAAATTTTGGAAAAAGTAAAATAATTTGGTTACCTTCCACTCGAGGATCATCTTCTTCGCTCTTGTGATTTTCTTCTTTCTCGAGAATTTCTTCTTCTTCTTCTACTTCTTCCTCCTCGTCTTCCTGCTCCTCGAGCGCCTCCTCTTCTTCCTGCTCCTCAAGCGCTTCCTCTTCTTCCTCCTCCGGTTTCTCTTCCCGCTCTATTGATATTATTATAACATTAGAAATTTTGTTATAAATAATACATATATATTTTACAAGTTTTATATTACTTTGTATATTCAAAGTCGATCGCTTTGTAAACCTATATTTTTTAAATATCACTTTACCTGGTGTAAATATTAAGCTCAGGGTGTCGAGCGGTCTTGGAAATCCTTAAAATCCTGGAATTGTCCTTGATTTTTTTTTATGTCCTGAAAATCCTGGAATAATGTGTATTTTTTTTATTATATCCTGAATTTTTCTTACTTATCTTTGAAAATGTTAATGTTTGTATAAAAATATTTTTACAGGAATTTTCAATGTAGATATCTATACTTTTCTCTTAATCTCAATCGCGATTTGTACCCTTTCTTTTGGTAGACGTTCATAATATTGATAGAGATGTCTATGAGACGATGTACGCGCCAAAGACAAAGCATATGCGCGCGATGATACTCAGTTCAAAGTTGCCAAAAGGCGGGTGTACAAAAGTACCAAAGTTTAAGTTAATTTAATTATTTAATTAAATCTTAAATAAAAAGAGAATATATATATATATATATATATAATTTATGTTTTTGTTTCTAATCAACTTTCATATGCTTTTAATTAATAAAAAAATTCCTGGAAAAAAATACTTTTTTGTCCTGGAAATCCTGGAAATGTCTTTGAATTTCTTAACCTTGTTTCGCTAGACACCCTGAAGCTATCCGCTGGGCTTACGACGATGATAGAATCGTCGTCGTCGGCATCGTTGTTAGCTTCGGGAATAACGATGTTAGCATCATCGTCGTCGTTGTCTGAAATAATATATTTATACATTAAGTTTCTTACTATATACACATATTTTATATTTTTTTTAAAATATTTTATTATTTCTCTAAAATGTTAATCTACCCTTTATATCAACAACAATTGGAACCGGATTTTCAGCCGGCAGTATTCGGGCTCTCTCTAAAATATTTAATTTTTAACAATAACTGTTATATATATGTATATATATATATTTTTACAAATAATTATATATTTTACGCGCGTATAAACTTACGTGAGAGTCCTGCTTCGGGCTCTTCTGCCGCTCGTCTCTTTTGAGAGGGACGAATTATTGCAAGATTTACTGGAGAGTTTGCTACGGATTATTAATAACGATTTAAACTTATAATTCAATCACCGGCACGTTAAAAGTATATAAAATAATTACCTTTTATCTCCATTCTTCGTTGGTTTGCCAGCAGATAGGCGGCATATCCGCCAACCCGAAATGCCTCAATCTGTACAGAACTCCGAGTAAGGAGTTTGAGATCGAATACGCGAATTTCTCGAAAATATAATAGTTATTATCCCGATCTTCTGTCAGGCGGGGCAGATACGTCTCCGGCTTTATCTCCCGCGATAAATTTGCTGCCAAATTTATGCACGTCGATATCAGCATTTTCTGAGCCGACATTTTCACTTGCACTTAACTTGCAACACGTGACAATAACACAAACGCGTACGTTCGAGAAACTGACAAGTATCTCGGGCAATGTCGAACTTAAAATGCACATTTTTTTCTGTACTGCGGGAAATTTATACTTCACTCTCCGTCAAAAAATTCGACATTTTCCCCCGTATAGATTTTGAAAGAGCGGGAGAATCGAAAAAAAATTTTCAATTTTCTTGCTAGCAATATTTTTCACGAAGGAGGGAACGAGGAGTATTCTTAATCTAGTTTACTCACCTATCGGATGATATTTTTCTTAAGTTCTCGGTGTTTCTTAAAACTAAAATATTTCTTAATTTGTTACCTACCTTTGGAATGTGCTTTTTTCTTTACAAATAGGCGTGACAGAAAAATTTTTAGTTATTTCATTGGCGAGCGTCGATTTTTTTTCTGGCAAATATTTTGGATGGTGTTATTGAGTTTTACAACTATTTTCTCAGTGTAGTTCGGAAAATCGTAAAATATAATTTATTTTTTATTTTACGAGATGCAATAAACTACAAAAAATCAAAAAGATTGATTTTTTATCCCGTCATATATTGGTGCATATATTAAATCTCAGACCTTTTTTTTGACGAAGTTTATTGATACTTCAATTTTTATCCTATTCAGGCGTTCTCGAACTCGTAAATCCCTTGCTATATTTTAAAAGGATAAAAAATATTTTCAAATCAAATCTCCTGAGCGTTTTCTTTTTGTTTAATACATGTTTGTTTAAACATAAGAATTTCATTTGACATGAAAAATTGATTTTTTGTTTATTCACTTACATATTGTACACAGATTTTTCTTTCGTCCTTTTCTCGGGTTACATGGGTTCGTTTCTAGAAATTTCTAAATATTTCTAGAAATTTTTTATTTAACGCGTACAGGTCTGAACATGAAAAATCATAATTTTTCACGTAAAATACGTCTTTCCCACTTTTATTTTTTAAATTTTTGCGAGAGAGGCAGAACGGTAGGTAATATAAGCGAGTCGACAAGTCGTTCTTCCGCATTTATTCGAGTTCGAGTTTACAGAAATACAAGTTCAAGGTACGAAGAAAGAATTTTTCGCAGTTTTGCCATTTTACCGGGTTGTCCAGACTATTCGTGAAATTTTACAAGTGAAAACAATGGTTACGCGCAAGGAAGTACCCGGCTTTGCGAAATCCGATTGCAATCGCGATATTCGCAAGATAGCTAACAACGACGGCATCGACATCGATAACGCCAGAAGTCACGAACAACGTTACTTATTGTTATCGACGACGTACGAACTTAATTCTTCTCACACTAAGAAGATACATGTTGGATTGCAGTCGAAGAACGATTAACGGGCAATTACGCCGAAAGAATTTGTTTCGACGTCAACACGTGGCGTCAGTTTCAAATCAATATGGAACATATGAATCTATACTTGAATGAGAATCTAAAGATTAAACCAGATCCTATTATTATCGAGAATATTTCGATCATCTTCACTACTGCTTACGGAGCAAGGGCTGTACTGGTGGCATACAAGAAAAACAAGGATCATGCAACGGGAGATAAAGCGGAAAAAGAAGAAGATTCTCAACCGTCGTTGAAGAAACAAAAGACTTACGCAGTTGCAATAGTGATGCAGAAAACTACATTTCTCGGCTTGGAACATATTAGAAAATGTGTGGATACACATTTGACGCAACTAGTTTCCATAGTCGATACTGTTGATGCAACTGCGAGATATTTAATTAACGAAATAGAATTAAAACTTTCTTCGTCTTACATTGATCGTGAAATTATAAAACTTACTATCAAAGGCAATTATCAGGAAATTGAACGTAATGTACAAACGCAAATAAATAACTTAACATTTTTAGATGTTTACTTTAACATTGTATTTGTAGAATTACTTACGCTTTGATTTAATGAAATTTTCCGTATTATTTTGCTAAAACGCAAATCTTAATTTTTTATTAAAAAAATATCACTAATAAATAAAACTATTTCTATCTTAAATCTGAACATTTTCTTTTATTCTCCTTTTCCTCTTATAATATTGTTTCCTTGAGTTTTACTGCGAGAGTAGAACATCGCACTGTAGTTCGATCCTCGAGCGTTAAAAAACGAGCTTATTATTTCCGTCACAAGCAAATAGCATAGGGAAAAGCACCGCGTACATAAGCTCATCAGCAGCGGTGCTCGGAAAAACGCTGGCGCGAGCTCACCTCCGCGGAAACGCTTACTCGTGTCACCCCGCGGCAACATATCGGCTAAAATTCGCCGCGGTATTCGCTCGTATGCGTGTAAGAAAACGCTGGCGCGAGCACGCAACCGCCGAGATGAGGCCCCGGAGCGTAAAAATAAGCTTATATCCTCCTTCCGCCAAATCTTCTCTTTAATATTTTTAAAAAGACACGCGACACTTGCGTACATTTTTAAACACATTTACACTCACTCACACACACACACACACACACACACACACACACACACACACGCACGCATTCGCTCATGCATTTACACTCTCACACACGCACTCACACGCGTGCGTAATAATTACTAAATTTCACGCAGCAATTTTTTCATTTATGAACTCGCAAATATAACCTAAATTAATCATTTTGCGAAATGGACGCGCGCTGGAAACATCCGTGGACGTCGATCGTCTGTGGACCTACGGGATGCGGAAAAACGATTTTTGTGAAAATTTTTTTTTGGCACTTATCCGATATGTCCAATGTTCGATTCGAGAGAATTTTATTTTATTACGCTAAATGGCAAGATGTGTATCAACGTCTTCAATGCGACATGAGTAAAAATAAAGAAGAAGTTACAAATGATATACATAGGAATGAATACTCTTTAAAAATCGAAGAAAAATATAATCGAATTTCGCGAGGGGTTACCGCGTCCGGAAGATTATTCAAGCGATCTGCTATCTCCAAAATTAGTTATAATCGACGAACTTATGAGAGAATCGTCATTGTGCGACACTATCGTAGATCTATTTACTAAAGAAAGCCACCATAAGAATCTCAGCGTTATACTCATCTCGCAAAATCTCTTCCATCAAGGCCGCGGGCAACGGGATATATCTCTCAACGCTAATTATATAGTATTTATAACTCAACGCTAATTATATAGTATAAATATAGTAGTTTTCAAAAATCCGCACGATCGCGCTCAAATTCGCCATCTCGCGCGTCAAGTATACCCCGACGATCCGAAATTTCTGGAAGAAGCATACGACGATGCTACCTCACGACCTCACGGGTATTTATTGCTCGATCTGAAACAATCGACTCCAGACGAATATCGATTTCGCACGTGTATTTTTCTCAACGATACGACACATTACGTCTACATTCTTTGTAGATCGATAAATAGAGCAGTAACGGAGGACGCGTATAAAAGGGTTGCATTTACACGTGAGACTTGTCAGTTGCGCAATTTTATCGTAATGGTAACACGTAAAAAAAAGGACAACAAAGAGAGACGTCGACGTCGTTGAAAAAATTCGTCCGCAATAAAGTTCGCCAGGCGGTCTATCGGCGAGAGAAACGTCTGTCTTTGAAAACTCTTTGTTATATGAAAAAAAAAATCAAAGGACGTTGTTGGCGTCTCGCCGTGCGAATTTTCGCCGGTTGGAGGACTGCCGGTGGATTGCGCGGATTAGAGGGTGGAGAATCAGACGAGCACTGTACACGACACTGACTGTACTAGTTTCTTTATTCCCGGCACGCGAATCCGTGCCGTTGTTAATAGACACAAAAGTCACAAAATTACAAAAAAAAAAAAACAAGAGTATATCGCTATATATCTCGGTCGGTCGATGCGTATTGTACCGCTCGTCGTGCCAGACTATACTGACTCTTCGAGCCGCAAAGAGGAATGTCGAGAGCCTTTTCCCTTTGCTTCGAGCTCCTCGATTCACCCGATCGCGAGGGAAAGGGGCCCGCAGCCCTCGCAAACATTGCCGAAAAATGACCATAAAAGGCAATCGCCGGCGGTGTGTACCGATCACCAAAAAATTGTTTTGATGGCTCGGGACGCGAACCTTTCGGAAAGCATTGCGGTCACCGAGTCAACGACGTCTAGGGTGCCAGCGGTGTCCCGCCGACACTCCAACAGACGTCGTTTTTACGTACTGCTGACAATCTCATAAAGTGCATTCAAGAGTGTGTTTATAATACGCTCGAGGGAAACGTACCGCTCGAGAATCATGAAAATGCACGTTTAGCCAAGCATAAATCTATCCTTCGACGCATCGCAGTAAAACGCGGCAATTGAAAAACTAAAAGAAATTTGTTGGTACAACGCGGAGGTTTTTTACCCTACTTTATTGCTCCATTGTTAAGCGCTATATTAGCCAGGATTATCGGTGAATAAAATATATATAGCGCTATAAATATTGATTTCTCTCTGGGTTAGAAAAAAGTTATAAAAATATTTGACACGTTCGTTCGTCATACAGAAAAATGGAGAGAGCGAAAAAAATGATACTGATTTCTACGGAAAATCTCGAAAGAATGCGGCAAATGCAACAACGTCAAATATAGCCAGAAATAACGGAAACATTGTTGAATAATTTGCCAAAGAAAAAAAAATACAACAATAACGAATGAGGAAAATAATAATAATAATTTCAGCGTACGAACTCCTGGAACTCCCTTATCGCGATTTGACGCGGAAATGTGGCGTATTCTTAATAATCTCTAAAAACTCATCTTTAAAAAAAGGTAAAAAAAGGCGACCAGTTAAGGGCACGCCATTAACAAAAATTATCCATTGCAAACCCATGTAGAATCCTATCTTATTGCAAACCCATGTAGAATCCTATGAAAAATTAATCATTGCAAACCCATGTAGAATCCTAGGCAAAATTAACCATTGCAAACCCATGTAGAATCGTACCCATTGCAAACCTATGTGGAATCCTATGAAAAATTAACCATTGCAAACCCATGTAGAATCCTATGAAAAATTAACCATTGCAAACCCATGTAGAATTGTATTAAAAATTATCCATTGCAAACTTATGTAGAATCCTACATTGCAAACCCATGTACAATAGAATTGTATGAAAAATTATCGATTATAAACCCATGTACAATTGTAATAAAAGTAATAAAATAAAAAAAAATTGCGCCAAGTGAAAGTAGAAACTTGTACCAGTGGAAAATTAAAATTGCAGACATATATAAAGTCGTATAATGAATCAGTAAAAATTTAAATTTGCAAATGTAGAATCGTACCATAAAAAAACTTATCTTTTAAAAAAAAAAAGATAAACAAGATGCCAAGTCCATGCGCCATGTAAAAAAGTGTTATAAACAAAAAAGTATTTATAAATAAAAAAATCTATTAATTGACAAAAATTTATGTTCTAAAATTAATATCTCTACAAAAAGTAATGTCCAAAAATTGCGCGAATAAATAAACATTTTTATAAAAAATTAAAATTTAAAAACTTATGCAAATTTAAAATTAATATAAAATAAAAAAAAATAAAAAAATTTTAGTTAAAAAAACTGGACGCGCTGCTAAGTTTCAAAATTACAATGCACCTTAAAGTAACATTAATTAATTTAAACACAAAACATATTTTAACTGCAATGAGTTTAAAAGTAACAATTTAATCAAGAGACACGGTAGTGTCTCGCGACCAGTTAAGGGCGTAGCCGAGACACCGTGTATCTTAACGCGAGTCGGACATTTGAGTCTTTATAATATTTCGAATTCTCAATAACGGCTGAAGCAATCGAGTTTATACTAGACTTAATCGATAGATTGAGTTTGAATTATATAATAAAAGTGTCTTTATTTCTGCTCTACGTGATTTGTAAGCAGAGATATATAATTGCAAAGTCGAAATATGAAAAATTTCTTTTAAGAAACGTCCCCGTCATCATCGACCACGCAAACATAGTAGTATTGTGCTACACGTATTCACACGTATACAACACATGCGCACACATATATCACACGTACACATGAATAGATGCATGTATTGGAAATGTCCATCTCGCACGTTTTACAACAGACGGCGATAGTATGTCGCTCCATGATCCATGATGTTAGGTATACCATATGTGTCAGATCAGATGTCAGATTTGATGACATGTAACCTCTTTGCATGTAACATGTATGTAGGAAAAAATAAATATTATTCTCGAGAGAAAGTACACACCGTCGTGGCGGTCGGGAGATTAACTTACATATCCAAAACAGAGAATTAAGTTAAGATAGTTTGAGAGAGGGAGAATAGGGAGGAAAGGGCCCGAGTGTTAAGAAAAAAAAAAAAAAGGAAAACTTAATTAAAAAATCGGAAAAATTAAGGAAAGTAAACCTCCCCCCGTATTTGGGGGGAAGGAGGGTTTTAGATATGAGATAGAAAAAACGAGAAGAACAGTCAGCTCAGGGAAAAAAAGCAAGATAACAAAAGACGTCAGGAAGATGGACAGTAAGACTGGGAAAAGATCAGCTACGGAAGAAGAGTTTGATATATTATCGAAATCTATGGAACAAAACGGAGAGTGGAAAAAGGTAATACCAAAAAGACAAAAAGGCGCGAGAGAAGAAAAAAGTAGGAATGAAGCTAGCATAAAAAAAGACGCGGTTAGCAACCAAACGTCGGAGATGGACATGGACGAGCCTGAACAGGATTCACAGGAAGAAGGAGAGGTAGCTAAAAAAGGGGTATATTATGGTAAGACGACAACAGATGTAAACACGACGTCCGATATGGAAGCAGGTAAAGGAACCCAAAAAGAGGTAAATCTAGACATAAGAAACGAAAAGAAAGAAAAAGATAGATATAGAAATGAGAACGGTATATTGAAAAAAATAAGCGAAAAAGACGCGAAAGAGAATAATAAAACAAGAAGCTCACGTGTGAATGAGGATCATGTAGGGCCAGTTAAAGTTATCGTTAAATTAGTTAGAGAGAAAACTACAACGAACAGAGTTAAAAATCTTTTTAAGATCACGCGGACCATTATAAGACATAGCATAGTACATGAAAATATCGTAATGATTAATCATTACTCAGCTGAAGTTACATTCAAAGATTATGTAGATGCAAATTTATGTTTAGAGACATTAGAAAAAAATAAGGAGGACAGTATTACAACCAATATTGATCAAAGAAGTCTCATTAGCAAAGGAGTTATAGTAGACTGGGACGATACCATCAGAGACCTATGGGAAGCCATCGATGACAATAGAAACATCCTAAAGGTGGAGAAGATGTACAGGAAAAATTTTGACAAGGTTTCAAAAAAATTCACAGAGGAAGAAACAGACAACATCGCAGTGACGTTCAAAGGAGGAAAGATCAAAACAGAGATCTGGTTATGGAACAGAAAATTATCGATTAAGGTGAGACCATATATTATGCCTGTAAAACAGTGCTTTAAATGTTTTAGATATGGCCACCTGAAAGTGTTATGTAAAAGTGAAGAAATCTGCATTATATGTGGTGATAAAGCCCACGGAATATGCGATAAAGAGGCCAAATGCAGGAACTGCGGCGGCAATCACCGATCCACAAACAGAAAGTGCACAGTTTATGAGAAAAACAAAAGTATTCAAGTCATTATGGCCTACCATAATATCTCTTACGGATCTGCTATCAGAGTGCTAAAGGGAAAAGAAGATGAGCCGGTCAAACACTACGACAGATTTGAAGAACCAGAAAGATAGCCTAAACTTCCAACAAGAAATAAGAGTCTCCTCACGGAACAAAGTCAAACACAGAGAGTTGATAAAACAACACCTCAAGACAATAGGAAAATGATAGGAAGAGGTGCCTACAAGAAGAGTTATAACAAAGAAGATCAAAATGTAAAGCTTATCATAAAAGAGAAACCATGAAATAGGGAGAAGGATACGGATAACAAAGAATATAAAGATAAAAAGTATGAAAAAAGGAATCTACAACAAAAAAGAGACATGAACAGCAATATACACAACTACTGGAAACAATCTAACGCAAGAGAAAGTGAAATATCCAAGGAAAAATATGGTATAGCACTCTACACTTCCTCGCCATCCACTGGAACAGCAGAGGCGAAACCACAGACGTATGAAGGGGAAACGGAAGAGGAGATGACAAATGAATTAATTGAAAGACCGAACTTCACAGATATACACTACACAAAAGAAACAATGAATAAGTTTATGAACAAACTCAAGTTATACCTAGAGGAAGATTGGGAATTAAGAAGAATACTATACACAATCCTGGAAGGTCCAAAGGAAACCAATCCAGAAGAATTAAACATATACAGCAGTGAAGAAGAAGAGACATGGAAGAACATAACCAGAAGAAGAAGAGTATTGCACGATGAAGAGAAAAATAAAAGACAAAGATTAATTGTACAAGAGACAAAAAGGAAGCACTGGCAAGATGGAAAGGAGAGAAGAGGAAATTAAAGAAACATCTGTATAAACAAAAAAACTCACATTTGGAAAAAAAAAAAAATTTATAAAATGAACCACACGAACACTGATAACTGTTGTGGGATTGTAGAGGATATAAAAACAAGAAAAACGAAATAAAAGAAAGGATTAACATATATGATATTATAATTTTAACAGAAACGAAAATCAATACAACAAATGGGATTTATTTACCAGGATATAAAATAGTAACAAAAGAAAGTATAGGAAATAGTGGAGGCGTTGCTATTGCAATAAAAAACAAAATAGAATTCGAAACATTAAACTATTGGAACAACATAGGAATCCAAGTCGACATTGTTGGTATAAGAACAAAGAATCTGGAAAAAAAACTTCAATCAACTAGGAGTGTACAGAAGGCCGAATCAAAATGTTAATAAAAGAGAATGGGAAAGGATTTTAGACTTTGAGTCAAATAACCTAGAGATCATGATTACAGGTGATTTTAATTCACACAATACGAGCTGGAATTGCCTAGATACAGACATTAATGGAGACCACCTTTCTGAAGCGATGGACGAACACGAGCTTATGTGCGGAAATTACGATACGCTATCAAGGCTTGGAAACCCAAGCCAAACATCATCGAACATAGATCTCTTCTTCTGCACTACAGAATTAATAAATATAATGGAATTTTCTCAAGTACAAGACACATGGAATTCAGATCATTTCCCGATAGTGGGTAGAATAAGAACAAGAATTATCAGATATAAAAAAAAGATCAAATAGGGCCTCCACAAAAAGAACCAAGTGGAAATACTTTACAGGAACACTACGTGAATATGCAGAGGAAGAACCAGAGGCCATAGGAAAAATGTCAAGCAACGAAATAAAAATAACAGATAAATTTAAAATATTTGAAACCATACTCAAAAAAGCTACACTTAAGATCTCGGACAAAAACCCAGATAATATGGACATAGAAAACGAAGGATTCAATAAACACAATGACAATACAAAAAACAGAGGACAACCTAAAGAATGGTGGGACCAAGAATGTAAAGAGGCAATAGAACAAAGAAAAACAGCTCTGGCCAAATTCATCAAGGAAAAAAGTCTACATTCATTCGTCGAATTTAAAAAATATAGAGCAATTGCACTCAAAACGATCAATAGAAAAAAAAGAGAAAGTTTTGACAGATTCTGTGCATCGATTAACAGATTCTCGAACCTGACATATGTATGGAACAAAATGCGAGTTTATAAGAATATAAGGAAAAACATACAGTGGAACAAGTGGATAAATAAGAATAGAGAAGAGGAAATTAGCAAGGATATCAATATATTAGCACCACCATCTGTCTTAGAAGAGAAGAAAGGAAGATACGCTCAAGAGGAAAAACAAGATACACAACTAAATAGAAAGTTTGAATATGAAGAGCTAACAAGAGCTTTAAACATGATAAGACGAAATTCAGCACCAGGAAGAGATGGAATAGAATACAACATGCTGAAGAATCTCACGGAAGAAATGAATAATATTCTCTTAAACATGTATAACGAAGTTTGGTTTACAGGAAAAATCCCAGATGCATGGAGAAAATATCAAGTGGTATTTATCGACAAACCAGGAAAAGAAAAAGTCCGACCCATAGCATTATCATCATGTATAGGAAAACTCATGGAAAGATTAGTCAACGAACGATTGGTCTGGTGGGCGGAACACGAAGGTAAACTGGCGGGAGACCAAAACGGCTTCAGACGAGGTAGGTCTTGTGCGGAAAACTTGACCAAAATTACGACGAATATAAAAACAGGGCTACTTCAAGGTCAATATACACTGTCGGCTTTCTTAGATGTAACTTCAGCTTACGATAACGTTAGTTATAGTATACTGATGGAGAAATTAAAAGCTTTGAAGTGCCCAGTGGTTATTAGAAATTTCATAGGGAATTGGTTATACTTTAGAGATACAGAGTTTATAGTGAATAGCCAAGAATCGATTCATAGGAGAGTACAGGGGGGATTACCGCAAGGGGCGGTTCTGAGCCCGATCTTATACGCTCTATATACAAACGACATAACAAAAAATTTGAATGTAGGTATCAACTCGGTACAATTTGCAGATGACATAGCGTTATACACAACAAATATAAATAGAAACTTAAACATGGATAGACTAGAAGAAGCAGTAGACACACTAGCAAACAGATTATCTGAGTTAGGCTTAGATTTAGAACCAAAGAAAACAGTACTAGTTGAGTTCAACAAAAACGGGTTTCGAGACAAAAACATTAGTATTAACATTAAGAACGTAAGAATTGAGAACTCCTACGGAGCGAAATTCCTGGGCATCTGGATGGATAATAGACTTTGTTTCCATCAACAGATAAATGATATAAGAGGAAAAGTGAGCAGAGCGAATTCAATAATGACGTATTTAAACAAAAAATCTAAAGGAATGGAAGTGAACACAGCGTTAATGCTATACAAAAGTTTAGTAAGATCAATCACAGAATACGGCATATTTACCTACTACCCAACGGAAACAAACCAAAGATTAAAATTAGAAAGAGTGCAATACTTAGGCTTAAAAACAGCAATGAGATATAGGAATAGCACACTTAATAACGTGATAATTGCGGAAACCAAAGTTAGACTATTAAGAGATAGGGCGCACTTACTAGCTAGAAATTTTTTAAGTAAAAACTTAATTTTCTATATTTTTCTCTCGCATTTATTTCTTTAGGGGGAATAGGGGATACATGGAATTAAAAATCTCTTGTATTAAAAATCTCTTGTAATTTTATATCTTGGCCGTGTCCAAGTAAAATTTGGTGCCTTGTGCACAGGTATTTAATTCTAACGAAAAAATTTAGTTTCGTTTAGGATAACGCACTGTCATCCGCGATTTGGCTCTTATTGCCTGTCTTATATATGTTAAATTTATAAAAACTTAATATATGGTGGTCAACAATTAATAGAACAAATAGAAGAATATTCAAGGAAAGAAAATTATGCTAGACTCAGACAACCGATGCTAAAAAGAAGTATCCTATCAGAGTCACGGCAACGAGTTAAATGGATAAGTAGAAAAACAGGGACCAACAAAAAAAGATTCAAAATATTTGAGACTGAATATGAGATTATTACAAATAGCATAACAATAGATTTAGAGTTAGGTAAATACAGGAGAGAAGGAAAGGGAGAGGACAGTGTCTTAATTAAAAAAATATGTGATAAATATCATCTAAACGATAAGACTGAAATAGTATATACGGATGGTTCCAAAAAAAAGGAAGGCGTTTCCACAGGTGCAGGCATAGTTATAGAAAACCGAGTAATAGGATATAATATAAGTTTACCAAAAGAATGTTCAACATTTACAGCGGAAGCGTTTGCGATTAAAGCGGTAGAATTAATTTATAGAGAAAAAGAGAACCACTGCGACAACATAATTATTTTGTCGGATTCTAAATCAGTATTACAAGCATTAAAGAATAACCAGATAAATGTATACCATAACAGGTACATTATAGAAACGAAAAAAATAATACATAAACTAAAAAGAGAATTGGATAAAAACGTAATACTGGTTTGGATCCCGGCACATGTAGGAATTAAGGGCAATGAAATTGCGGATGGATTAGCAAAAGATGCAACCAAAGAAGCAGAGGATAATAACATAGAAGTCCCACTAGGGGATTATCGGAAAGAATTTAAAAAGGAAACATGGCAGATGACACAAGATAGCATTTTAAGAGACGCCCAATATAAAGGAAAATATTATTTTGAAAATTTTTATAAGAGAAAAAAGAAAAAACCATGGTTTTATAAGATAAACAAGGAAAGATACTACGTGACACTCATTAATAGATTAAGAGCCAACCACTATAACGTAGGAGAGTCACTCGCTAGGAAGGGGATCATAGATAGCGCTAGGTGCAAATGCGGTAACGAGAACGAAAGCATTGAACATGTAATATGGCGATGCAGTAGATACGACGAGGCAAGAGTTAGGTTAGATCAAAATCTAAGAAAAAAAGGCATCACGGAAGAAATAGATATTAAGAACATTCTGAAGAATAAAAACTGGAAGGCTTTCGATTGTATATACAAATACATCAAGAACATTGGCAAAATAATCTGATCACAGTGAAGATAATAAATGGAAAAGGGACCCTGTGCCAATAGCCAAGATAGGATAGGCTGAAGGCACTAAGTTCTCCAACCGGGGAACGTCACAACAAAAGAAAAAAAAAAAAAACATGTATGTAGGTTACATTCCTTACAATGTCATGTTACATATTAGTTGTAATTATATAAATCTTATATAAATGCTTATGTATGAGTATGCATATATTTTTAATATATAGCGGTGTCTGTGCTATATCTTCAAAAAGCAAATATTGCTAAAAGAATTTATGCCACATGTAAACATATTAAAATGAACAATGATGGTTACAAGAAAGAAGGAATTACGTGCCCTTCGATGCAAGTCCAGAGCATTTTACTGAAGGAATTTTACAACGAGTGTGGAATTTCACCGTTGTGCATAGATTACATTGAGGCGCATGGTACAGCTACGAAAGCTGGTGATCCGGTAGAAATAAATGCATAGATTACATTGAGGCGCATGGTACAGCTACGAAAGCTGGTGATCCGGTAGAAATAAATGCTATTAATAATATTTTGTGTAAAAACAGAACGACTCCGTTAATGATCGGTTCGGTTAAATCCAATCTTGGTCACGTTGAACCAGCGAGCGCTTTTGCACAGATTGCGAAGGTAAGATAAATAGATAATTGTTATGTATTCATTATAATATGTTCATGATAAAAAAAATAATATACTGTAAATTTCGCGTGCATAACAAATGATTTTTATTACTCATATATAGTGAAAAATATTTCCCACTGATTTCTGTATTACAAGCAAGCATGGCAATTTTGAAGTGTTCATTATTATAAAATAACTGATTTATAAAAGCACAAAATAAATTTTACCTATTTTTATATTTTTATCATTTAAATTAATTTTTGAGTAAATTGAAAAAATTACAATTATATCTGCGATTATATACGCATAATAATTATAATAAAATAAAATATGAAAATAACATTACACGATTTTATTCGGATAACTTTATAATACGTAAAAATATATTGTGACATAATTAATTTTATTGATTTTTAAGGCAATAATAGCATTCGAAAGTGGACTTGTTCCACCAAATATTAATTTTACATCGCCACGAGACGATATAGATGCCTTTGTAAATGGAAGCATTAGTGTGGTTACAAAAAACCTGCCACTTAAAAATGGTTACATAGCCATTAATTCTTTTGGTCTCGGGGGATCAAATGCTCATACGTTACTAAAATGGAATACCAAACAGAAAATTAATAATGGAACAGCGACTGATAATATTTATCAAAACTTGTGACAGTGTCCGGACGCACTCAACAATCAGTTAATTCGTTTTTAAACGATGTCAGTAAAATTTAAAGAGCAATATTATAATCAGTAATTAAAAAAATACATTGTTACACAAATTTTAAGAAAATTTTGTTTTGTAGATCGCTAATCATTCCACAGACGCAGAATACATTCGTTTAATACACGATATCTATTCCGACAATATAGAGGGTCATCCATGGAGAGGATATATTATATTAAATACTTTGCAACAAAATTCAGTAAGGGAAATTCAAAATAATCAGAATATTAAACGACCTGTTTGGTTCGTTTTCTCCGCCATAGACACACAATGGCTAATAATTGGTATTTATATTCAATATTTTGTTTCATGTATGATATAGCACATTTAAAAAATAATTAAGATTTTAATTATTATTTTTAATAATAATTTAAATATTAATTCATTATTTTTAATATTAATTATCTATATTTTTCAGGTCACAGTTTATTAAAGTTTGACGCCTTTGCGAATGCTGTAAAAATGTGTGACGCTATTTTAAAATCATATGATATAAATATCATGAAAATTTTAACAAAACAAAACGGCTGTGAAAGTGCATTACATGCATTTGTTGGCATAGTCGCTATTCAGGTAAAATATCGTATATTATACAATATTAAAAATATATTTATTATATTTAAAATTATATAATGTCGTAAAGATATTTACAAATATATTTATAGTTAATAAATATTATAAATATGAATAGCGTTTTTAAATATAGTATAGTATAAGAAAATTATCTCTTATAGATTGGCTTAGTAGATCTCCTAACAACCTTAGAAATTACTGCTGATTATATGATTAGTCATTTCGGTGGTGAACTTGGTTGTGCGTATGCGGATAAATGTTTAACTATTGAACAAACTATTCTATCGGCATATTTTATTGGTTTAGCTTGCACCGAAGGAAATATAATTCATAGTTCTACAGCAATTGTGAATCTTGATTACGAATGCTTCAAAAATATATGCCCTGCGGATATTGAAATAGTATGCTACAATAGTCAAAACAGCAACATTATAAGCGGGCCTGCAAAATCCATAAAAAAATTTGTGGAAATATTAAAAGTATTATTTCATCATTTTTAAATTTACTTTTCGGTCTTTGATCTTTGACTTGCCTATTTTTGCTTTAAATATATTTAACTATTAGCTTTAACTATGCTATTTGTTTGTATTAATTAACTGTGTTTTATTAGATTAATAACATTAACGTGAAAGAAATCTCCTGCAATGTACCATATCACAGTCATTATCTCGCATCCGTGGAAACTCAGATTTTGAGTAACTTGAACCAAGTAATAGCGCAGCCGAAAAAACGAAGTTCAAGATGGATCAGTACTTCCGTACCTTGCATCGAGTGGTCCAATGAAGCATCGAAATTATCTTCAGCATTATATCACACGCATAGTATATTAATAATCGTCCTCTTTGAACAAGCTACGAATTTAATTCCAAATAACGCTGTGACTATCGAAATTACACCGGACGGCGTTCTGCAGAAAATCTTAAAAGAATCTTTACATCCAAATGTGACAAACATTGTATTAACATGCCAGAAATAAATACTGCATCTTGTATAATTATTAAGCTTTATTCTTTTATTTTTCTTTATTTAATTGAATAGATATTAACATCCAATGTAGCATACAGAATAAATTAACAACCAAAGAAATAAATCTTATTTAAATATCAATCAACTGGATTTTGTACTACTATTGTAGGGCACAAATATTAGACAGACAGTTAACAAACTTGTGACGAGACGAAAGAGATTCATTATTATTGGTCGAAAATATTGACTGACGCGACCTTACGTATTGACGAGATTTCCGAAACGAAAGCTAGGGCAGTCCGCTGTGAGTCGCAGAACGAAACAGATCGAAGAGAATAAATACGAGTTATAAAGAAAGTGAAGAGACAGAGTTCGTATGAGACAGAAAGAGACAGAGTGTGTGTTAGAGAGACAGAACAGACAGAGACAGAATTTACGCGTTCGGAGTTTCTATTCTATAAGAGACAATTATCGTGATTATCGAATATTAATGACAGAAGCGATGGGGTTCGCTTTACATGTATTTAAGCATTGATTAAATTATTAATATCACACAACAAGAGATACTTATATTTTGAACATCTTCCTATTTTATCCTCTTAATAACAAATTAAAAAAATAGTATCTCACACTATTAATATGAATTCTTTATCTGGTGCCACCATAATTTACATATTTATGTATATTATACTTCCTCGTCCTCGTCCGCGGCCACGTCCGCGACCACGTCCGCGACCAGCTCGCGACCATCGAGCGGGTCTTTGTTTTACTGTAAAACAAAAATGAAATTTAAATATAAAAACATATATTTACATTTGTTATTTTTAATTTCTTAAATAAAGAAATAATTCTAGTTTTTATTTTTTACTTACGTCTCATGTTATCATCTTCTTCATTTTCAACCACCATTGCAGGCGATGGTGGTTGCGATGGTTGAGCTCCGGTTTTGCAAACTTTTGGAATACGAGCAGGAGCAGTTGCGTTTACACTTGTCGAAGCACGAGCAGGAGCAGTTGCGTTTGCACGAGCTTCAGCAAGAGCTCCGGTTGAAGCTGGATTCGTAGCTGCAGCAAGAGCCTGATTTGCTGCAGCTAACTGTTTCTTGACTTCTTCTAATTCAATTCTCGTGATCTCTAAATCCAGCGCCGTACTAAACTCGTCACTCGATCCCGGGGCGCCCTAAAAAACCAAGATTAAAAATAAAATTGTAATCTCTCTTTCTCTCTCTCTCTCTCTCTCTCTCTCTCTTCTCTCTCTCTTTCGCTCTCTCTCTCTCTCTCTCTCTCTCTCTCTCTTTCCCTCTCTCTCTCTCGCTCTCTCTCTCTTTCTCTTTCTCTCTCTCTCGCTCTCTCTTTTTCTCTCGCTCTCGCTCTCTCTCTCTCTCTCTCTCTTTTTCTCTCTCTCGTGTGTGTGTGTTAAAATATAAATTTACTTACCTCTTGTGTCTTCTCTTGTGTCTTCATTTTATCTTTCATTATTTTTTTTCTTATGGACTCTTGTGTATTTCGTGACGTCCGAGATCGCAGCGTCAACTCGATAACATAAGAATGTTGATTGCAATGTATAGTTACATAGGTAACGATAACTGATCACACATTGTGCCGCATGCTTCGAAGTGTTCGGTTGTCAAAATAATTTTGACAGTTTTAAGTCAAAATTGGTTAAGGTGTTGAAAGAGTGTAAATTTTGCAGAAATTTTATAAAGAATAAGGTAAATAATAATATTATATATATATATAATATATATATATATATATATATATATATAAATATATTTATGTGTGTGTGTATATGATTATATATATGTAAATATATATATATATATATACATATATATATATATACATATATATATATGATTATATAATTTTTTGTTGTATATAAATATCACCTTTAAAAAAAGGTAAAAAAAGGCGACCAGTTAAGGGCACGCCATTAACAAAAATTATTTATTGCAAACCCATGTAGAATCCTATCCTATTTCAAACACATGTAGAATCCTATGAAAAATTAATCATTGCAAACTCATGTAGAATCCTAGGCAAAATTAATTATTGCAAACCCATGTAGAATCGTACCCATTGCAAACCTATGTAGAATCCTATGAAAAATTAACCATTGCAAACCCATGTAGAATCCTATGAAAAATTAACCATTACAAACCCATGTAGAATTGTATTAAAAATTATCTATTGCAAACTTATGTAGAATCCTACATTGCAAACCCATGTACAATAGAATTGTATGAAAAATTATTGATTATAAACCCATGTACAATCGTAACAAAAGTAATAAAATAAAAAAAAATTGCGACAAGTGAAAGTAGAAACTTATACCAGTGGAAAATTAAAGTTGCAGACATAATATAGTCGTATAATGAATCAGTAAAAATTTAAATTTGCAAATGTAGAATCGTACCATAAAAAAACTTATCTTTAAAAAAAAAAAAGATAAACAAGATGCCAAGTCCATTAATATAAAATAAAAAGAAATAAAAAAATTGTAGTTAAAAAAACTGGGCGCGCTGCTAAGTTTCAAAATTACAATGCACCTTAAAGTAACATTAATTAATTTAAACACAAAACATATTTTAACTGCAATGAGTTTAAAAATAACAATTTAATTTTAATATCATTAGAATATTATTTAGCAGCGCGCCCAGTTTCTTTAACTACAATTTTTTTATTTCTTTTTATTTTATATTAATGGATTTGGCATCTTGTTTATCTTTTTTTTTTAAAAGATAAGTTTTTTTATGGTACGATTCTACATTTGCAAATTTAAATTTTTACTGATTCATTATACGACTCTATATATGTCTGCAACTTTAATTTTCCACTGGTACAAGTTTCTACTTTCACTTGGCGCAGTTTTTTTTTATTTTATTACTTTTGTTACGATTGTACATGGGTTTATAATCGATAATTTTTCATACAATTCTATTGTACATGGGTTTGCAATGTAGGATTCTACATAAGTTTGCAATGGATAATTTTTAATACAATTCTACATGGGTTTGCAATGGTTAATTTTTCATAGGATTCTACATGGGTTTGCAATGGTTAATTTTTCATAGGATTCCACATAGGTTTGCAATGGGTACGATTCTACTTGGGTTTGCAATGGTTAATTTTGCCTAGGATTCTACATGGGTTTGCAATGATTAATTTTTCATAGGATTCTACATGGGTTTGCAATAGGATAGGATTCTACATGGGTTTGCAATGGATAATTTTTGTTAATGGCGTGCCCTTAACTGGTCGCCTTTTTTTACCTTTTTTTAAAGATGAGTTTTTAGAGATTATATCATTCATTTTTATATATGATAAGCATCTTTAAATAAATAAGCAAAGAACCCGCCACCACCCCCGTCATATTTCAAAATACGACGGTCCTCTTTGCTTATTATAGATAAAAATAACTATCTTGTATTTTAAGTAAAAAATATTTTTTTGCACTTCACGAATAATGCAGAATGTAAAGCGTTGTCATGAAATTGCTAATATATTACGAAATCTTTTTTTATATAGGACTGATCGAAATACACTGTTAAATGATGAAATAGTAATAGTCATAAACTTGATATTATAAAAATCTATTTAGGAAGAATTTTATAACTACTTTATTTTATATCGAATTAGTATTATTTATTATCTATTTTTTGTAAAAATATTATATAAACATCTTTAGCACCTCTAGACCACTGCCTCTTTTTTACTTCTGCATCATCTATTTCGATCCAAATATTAGATAGTCCTTCTCTACATATGCTTACATAATGACCTTCATCGGTGCACGAACCATCATAAAGTATAGCACTCATCGTCTTGTACAATTGTCCCGCTATTAATACTTTAGTTGTTGGAACAGCACATAAATTAAATTTGTTTTCTGCTTTTATTAATTTACCATCTTGTGCTAAAAATAGTATTAAACGAATAACAATTATTTCTCTTGTTAATGTTACTTCATTTTTAAAATATTATCCTCGAAAAATATTCTCCTAAACATTGCCGTATTGCATATGTATTTAGATTTTGCATTCCATTTTCATATCGATGCATTAATATACGTAAAACGTCTGTTTTATCGCAATTAATCAACTGCTGCTTAATAATATTTAAATGTAATAAACATTGCAATACTGTATTTGCATAACATGAAATCTTGTCTGTATTCTGAAAACCACGTATGATCCAAGCAGTGCTTTGAATTCTTTTCTTTGAAACCGTATGTTGAATTTTTCGATCTGAATTTGATTTTTGAACAGAAGTAACTATTTTTGGTAACGCCCATGGAACATCTTTTACTTTACGACAACGTTCTTTGGCACAGCAATTATTTCTGCTTTCGGATTGTATATCTGTTTTAAACGATTATATTCAATAATAACTTTTTCGTTAGCTATTACTGCTGAAGGATCAAAATTTATTAAATGCACTCCTTCTAGAGATGTTACTCGCGACAAGGCAACATAAATTTGACCACAACTAAATACAGAGTTGTCAATATCCATAACAACACTTTGCAAACTTAATCCTTGGCTTTTATGAATAGTGATGCCATAACTTAAAGATAATGGAAATTGTTTTCGAATCACATACGCTCTATCCAATACCTGAAATTTAGCCGTTACTCTTTCAATTTCATATTCTAAACCTGATGGTAAAAGAAGTTTAATCTTTTCTACGTCATCAGTAGATGTTTCTCGTACAATTAAAATTACTTTAGCAATTGTACCGTTTACAAGACCCAAACTGGTATCGATGTTACGCCGAATCATAACTTTTGCTCCAATTTTAATTGTAATTTGTTTTGAAAGTCCAGCTGTTCGAGAACTATCATCATCGTTATTTGACAATACTTTTAATACTTTCTTTTTTACATATGATGTACAATCAATCGTATCTTCAGTAATTAATAATACTTCTTTGGAAGTAATGCGACTTAACATTGCATTATTAAGGACATCACACATATTACAAGTAGGAAATAAACAAACAGTGTCCGATGATAAACTGTTAATAAAATCACATAATTCATTTAATCTAGATTCGAAAGAATCAGCTTTGAAAGATATTTTTCTACTCTCTAGAATTTTACAATCAGATTTTGTCACTAAACCAATACGAATTCGCGACAATAATTCACGGTATGAATTATCTCCTTGCTGACGCATATTGATTATCAATTCATCATATTCAAATAATGTAATCCATAAATTAACAGCATTTAAAGAACCAAGATAATTAGCAATTTTTGGATCGGATAAATGTGTAAAGATAAGATCTTCGCGTACAGGAGGCAATTGAAGCAAGTCTCCGAATAAAAGAATATCCTTTCGACCAAACCAACCATCATCGCAATTACTAGTATCAAATATCTCAGACAATCGAAGATAAATATATATTAAAGTCAAATTAGATATCATTGACACTTCATCAATTACGAAAAGAATAACATCTTTAAGATCTGTTCGTAAAACTTTTAATACACAATCAGATAATTGTTTATACTTATGAGTTTGACCATGTTCAACGGGTAATTGAAGCAATCTATGAACTGTCAAACCATCTATATTAAATGCTGCTATACCAGTAGGTGCTGTTACAGCAGTATCTTTGTTGAGATTTTGTTTTATCCAGCATTTAATAGTCTTGATTAAGAAACTTTTTCCAGTACCATCTTCTCCGCTAACATATAATCGTAATATTGATTTATCGGACTCTACAGCATTGGTAACTTTATCAAATACTCGTTTTTGATCCGTATTTAATTTTACTATCATGTCAGATACATCAATTTCTTGAATTGCTCTATCACCAAGATCTTTAAAATCTTGCATTGCTTCACCAGCCTCTATATTTTGAATACCTATTGCATTTTCAGGATCATCCTGAGACTGCTCTTTTTGCAAATCGTCATCTAAGCATTGCTGAACTAACTGTTTTGCAGTTTCAAATGCTTTTTGCAATTCTTCTAATTTTTCATGATATTGCAATGCTTCTTTAAGATGCAGTTTTACTTTGTGAAACGATTCGGTATAAGTATCGCATTCATTTTTAAGATCCTCTAATTTTCGCCATGGTTTAAACATAAGCAATAACGCAAAGAAATAATTTTCCGGCTGTGTATTAACATTATATCTAAAATGATTAATAAGATATCCGCGCTGTCGCCGTTTAAGATAACAACCATTACCTATTTTATAATATTCAATAAACTTATTTTTCGGTTTGATCTTTGAGATATCGTACCACTGTGCAAATTCATAAAGAGACGTATTTTCTAATTCGTTTGGTCTATGTGGATAATGATCATCTGTCAAAGATTGATAAAATATATCTGTAGATTCAGGATCAAGAGCTTCAATTTCTTTACGACTTTTTAATTTTTTATATCGTATTTGATTAACATCTAACCATCTGATGGTTGTATTTCAATCAGTTCCATACAAAGGAATACCTAACAATGTATCAGCAGCTTCGAGAGCTCCACATTCTCTATTATTCGTAAATCGCAAAGCAATATTCCAAAGATGACTCGCTAATGATTTGTTTTTGTTATCCTTACTATCAAGAATATTCTCAGATAATTCACTTTTTCCCGCTTTATTCATATATTTAGTAACATACCAGGTTAGCAGCGATGATTTTTCACCAATAAATTGTATATCCATATTACCTTCCCATGCAGTAAAAAGAATAGGATTATAGTCATTTATATTACCTTCATTATCCGTTCGAGGAAGATCGTAAAGTCTACTTTTATGTTTCGATTGTTTTCTACCGGCTATCGAACTTGCCACATCCCTGATATTCAAAGTTTCAGTAACGGGACGAGGAAATCCAAAACGACATCGACGAATAACTTTACGTCCTACTTTTTTAGAACGAAGACAATAATCATTATGTATATGTCGCTGATGCGTATCAACACGTCTGTACAACAATGGCGAAATATTTTGATCCGGTATTGTGCAGCTTATATGTTGTGAAATAAATTTTGAAACTTCCTCAATAGTAGATTCACCGAAAATTGGTGCATTTTTAATCCAAATTAATAAGTGAAAATGTTGTATACCTCTACCTTGATATTCTCGTCGCCAGAAATAATGCGTTACTTCTCCAATTGGATGATCTTTAGACCTAATAAAGTCAAGCATTGCCCGAAACTTATTATCGAGAAACCTGGATGTTGATACTGGATCTCTAACAACGAGTGCGCTAACGCTTAAGGAAGCGTCATGCCATTCATTTACTTCACGAATATATTCACCTAAATCTTCCCACAACCACTCACTTGGACTGAGTGTTAAAAACCATGTCGCAGGTCCATAATGCTGCGTCATACAATTTAAATCGTTTCTCGGTTTACACCAATATTGCTTCGTATTTCGAAGTGTGGCAAATATTGCACTCAAATTAGATTCCAACAATTCTTTCGACATTGCGTCTAGATATTCTGCGGCTGTATAACGAAGTCGCGGATTAGTTACATTTATTTTATGAAAAATTCCACGACTTAATTGACGCATATTTGCATCGTTCAATAAATAAAATACATATTGTAGATTTAATCTATACTGTGGATGTTTAGATGTCAAACGACATTTAATAAATTTATGATCATGAAGTTTAACTTGTCTAATCTCACGTTGTCCATTAATACCAGAAGAATATAAATCTGGAAAACACATTAAATCTAAATGTTGCTCACGATTGTTCAGAGGCAAATCCTGAATTTTTAACATTTGATTTAAAGCTGTCGCAGTTTTATTTGCTTTCTTTTCATATAAGGGATAGATGGTATATTGTTCGTAATAGCCATCATTTTCAGCATTAGACACTTGAGTCAACATTGCTTTCCGTTGACCTTCTAACATATCATTTTTTATCTCTTCTATCGGATCATTTAATAATTCAGTCTCATCATTAGCTACTTCTACATTATCTTCTGTCTCATTTAATAATTCAGTCTCATCATCAGCTATTTCTGCATTAACTTCTGTCTCATCTATTTGAAATTCTGAATTTTTTAATTTTGGTAAACGTAAATCATTGTAATCATTTGGCAATATAATATGAGAATATAAAGTATTGTTGCGCTTTAACCACGTTAAAGCGTCAAATATTTTTTTAACATCAACTACCTCTTCCCAAATAATCTTTGATTTTGTCGGGATATCTCTAACTAATATATATAACTCATGATTAATATTTATTGGATCAGTATTAGAACATAATTTATTCAATGTCTCCTGTAACGGAAGTGGTAAATGAAATGTTCTACCTTTAACTTTTGATACCATTTGTCTTTGAGGCAACTTTTTATTAATAACAGTTCCCATTTTAAGGACAGTTTGAAACGCTTTAGCTCTCTGTATAAGAATTTTTTCGAATGTATTAAGAGATGATATTACTTCAGGCACCTGATTTGTAAATAGATTATTTAAGACGCAGTATGCAGGCATTAAACCTTTACGAAATTTGTCTGCACAATAATTACATATATATTGCGCATCAACTTTTTGTTGTTGTACATACGTCATTAAATCCTTCAAAATTTTAACATGTACTTGTGTCTGAAGACTATTGACTTTAGAAACACTTTTTTTATAACACAATCTCTCGCATGATACGCAAACATGTCGTGGTGTGTCCACAGAGCGTTCAGTCAATGCTTTAAATGCTAAACGATATTTAAACATAATATCATCATCACTCAAAATTGTATCAATCCGTTGATGTCTGTACATATCTACTTTCTCCTGTGCAGAAGTCACAATTTCATTCAAAGTATTCATATCAGCATTATTTAAAGCATCATCTAGATTTTCCAACTTTCGATAAAAATATGTAAGTTGATAAATTAAACGCTTCATATATCTTACTTTTGGAAAATGAGGCGATAATAATTGAACTGGAAGAAACCTTTCTTCGCAAAGTGTTATATCAATATAACAGCTACGCGTATGACCCAATTTCTCATTTGAAATTTTCATTGTACATTTATGAATATTTTGCATAAGTTTTGGTACATTTTTTAAAGTACATGTATTTACGGTTTCGAGAAACTTCTGATAACAATCAATTAAAAGCGGATCGTTAATTTTACAGCTTGCAGTATTACACATCAGTTTTGGTTCATTGTTTAAGGTACATGTATTTTCGGTTTTAAGAGACTTCTGAGAACGGTCAATTAAAAGCGGATTGTTAGTTTTATAGTCTGAAATATTACACGACCAAGATTTTTTAGCTTGTTCTGTTGTTAATGGTAATATGTTTACTACTTTTCCTTTTACATTCATTATCAAAGGTTCCAATGGATTTACATCATGATGATATGTAGACTCAATAAAATTTTCAGATAAGGCTGTATGTCTAGATTCGCCACATAGCGCAGTTAATTTGTCTTCGATTGTAGAACAATCTGCGACAAGAGTCAAATACACTTCTGATTTCTTTTTAATCAAACTTAACATTTTGTATATATTGCGAATATAATTTTTCCTAATACACATGCACCAACGTACAATTTTTTCGGCTTCCAATCGTTTCTCAATATAACCTTTAATACTGATTTTTTCAATAATATTTTTTATAAATATTTCTGAACAATTACGAAGTTTTATGGTATTCTTCGACCAGAATTGTTTATACTTTTTAGTAATTTTTTTTAGCAATATTGCAAGTTTTATTTCAAATGTAGATTTTGTTTTGATTTTTTGTCTTTTTGTCTGATAATATCGCTTATTATAAAGCCATTTGCGATTAGGATCCAATCTTTTTTGTCTATCTCGTTCATACTCAAAGTTTTTCGAATAACGCATACGCTTTTGTGCGCGTTTATTTTCTAAATCTTGTTCATATCGATATCGATCTTTAATGCGTTCATCTTCTAAGTTCCGTTGATATCGATTACGCTTTTTAGCGCGATTGTCTTCTAAATTTTGTTTATAACGATCACACTGTTTAGCGCGATTGTCTTCTAAATTTTGTTTATAACGATCACACTGTTTAGCGCGATTGTCTTCTAAATTTTGTTTATAACGATTACATTGTTTAGCGCGATTGTATTCTAAATTTTGTTTATAACGATCACACTGTTTAGCGCGATTGTCCTCTAAATTTTGTTTATAACGATCACACTGTTTAGCGCGATTGTATTCTAAATTTTGTTTACAACGATTACACTGTTTAGCGCGATTATCTTTTAAATTTCGTCTATATCGATTGCGCTGTTTAGCGCGATTGTCTTCTATATTTTGTTTATAACGATCACGTCGTTTAGCGCGTCTATCTTCTAAGCTCTGTTTATACAGATCGTGCTGTTCAATGCAATTATTCTTGGAATCTTGCTCATATAAATCATGTTGTTTAGCCTGATTTTGTTCTAAATCTTGTGAATAGCATGCACGTTTATTTACACAATAATTTTCCAAGTTATGCTGCTTAGTTTCTTCATAAATATCATTGTTTGTTTTCATTAAATTCTTTGAATTATTTTCTGTTAATTGAAATTGATTATTATTTAACTCTTTTTCAGGTTGGTAAATATGACGTTGCTCTTCTAACCGATTCAAATATTGTCGTTCCGTCTCACATTGACGTTTACGAGATGCTTCAATCTCTCTTGCTTTTATTACTGCTAATGGAAGCACCTTTTGAGGAGCATATTGTGGATTTTGTGGAAAATGCTCAATAACATTAGATTTAAAAATCTTAATTAAATGCAAATGCATTAAACTATGATCATATTTTATTTTTTTGGGTTTAATATTGAATAACAATGAAATTGCAAAGGCTATTGCAAAAACTCCGCAATCGCTACTGTTTGGTTGGTATTGTACAGTAGGAAATTGGATAGAATTTTTTTTGAAGTTATATGTTGGAAATAATCTTTTCAAGAATTGTTCATGATGTCTATGCAATTTTTTATTATTTAATGAATCATAAATAAATATATTTTTTGTATTGTAGTAACTGCACACCCAATGTCCATCTGATGGACCTGACGAACCATGTAATATTTGTATTTGTTTTTTATCAATTGGCATAGGCTGAATCGTATCAGGAAGTTGTAATCGCCATGTTTCGACAGGTCTATAATCTGAAAAATTTTGTAATAAATAATCAAAATGTTCCATATGTTTATCAGTTAACCAT
The DNA here is from genome assembly GCF_048542155.1 of Nylanderia fulva. Lineage (NCBI taxonomy): Eukaryota > Metazoa > Arthropoda > Insecta > Hymenoptera > Formicidae > Nylanderia > Nylanderia fulva. The sequence continues at coordinate 9,096 of NW_028190416.1, read as the reverse complement.
TCACCTCGAACAATTATATTTTTATCCTCAGGAGATAAAATTCTATATCTTTTTGTTTTTATAGACATTTTTATTATTTATATATATTTTTTTGAAATATATAATAATTTATCGGCGCAAAGCAGCCACTCTTTATCGGTGCAAAGCAGCCACTTTTTATCGATGCAAAGCAGCCACTCTTTATAGGCGCACAGCAGCTCCTTTTCATAGGCGCACAGCAGCCTTGTATGGGCGCACAGCAGCCACTTTTTATAGGCGCACAGCAGCCACTCTTTATAGGCGCACAGCAGCCACTTTTTTTAGGCGCACAGCAGCCTTGTATGGGCGCACAGCAACCACTTTTTTTAGGCGCACAGCAGCCTTGTATAGGCGCACAGCAGCCGTTTTTTTACAAACACAACAGGCGCACAGCAGCCTTGTAATTTTTCTTTTTTCTTTCTTGATCTTCTTTTCTTCTTTCTCGATCTTCTTTTCTTCTTTTTTAATCTTCTTTTCTTCTTTCTTGATCTTCTTTTCTTCTTTCTTGATCTTTTTGCACGTCTTCTTAAATAAAAGCGTAATTTTATTTTAAATTTTAATTTAGTTACATGAAGATATTGTTGCGTCCTCGGGACGCCTCTCATTCAGTTACTCACACACAGTCACTTTCACTCGCGCGCGAAATAAAGATACTCGCGTAATAGGGAAATGAACTTTAATATAAAGATCCAATACACGAAACCAATGAAATATAACAAATAGTGCATTCGTAATGCAAAGAAGCTCCGGTCTCGGAAAACGTCCGCACGATGCGACCGCTAGACCAAATCTATCTAATGGCGTCGGAAAATATTCAAACGTCGGTTGTGTATCAACAACCCTCTTAGCGATGATGTTCAGGGGATGATAGTAAAGTGAAGTTGCACAGGGGATGTAAATCCAGGAACGTAACACTGCCCCTCTTCTTCGAGATTGTCGTCCCGACAATCAGAAACAGAGGGCTATCCTTTGCTATCGTAAAGTTTCGTGCCTCGATGTCGATCTCAGGATTCCGACACTCCGGATCCAATCGTCCATCCGTGCACATCGACTTCAGGGTACCGACGAGCCTTCCTGCTCTCCCTGGACTGCTGCCTCAGGTTACCGAGCGACTCTGCCTAACTGGACCCAATCGACCGACAGCTATCTGTCGACTCCAGGGCTCCAACGAATCATCCTGCCCTACCTCGGGCTGCTGCCTCAAGTTATCGGGCGATCCGTCGATTTGAACCCAATCGACCTACGATATTCTTTTTACTACGTCCCGATCTTCCTGTGACCTCGTGAAGAACTTCAGACAAGGGGGGGGGAAATAATCCGTGGACTCATCGTCACTCGTGGACTTCCCAAGTCCCTGTCTTGGCATTTGCCCTACGTCCCACGGGCAAACCACGGATCAAAAACCGTGGGCGAGACAGTCTTCATCCAGTCAAAGATTTTCTTTCTAAATCGCACAGTCTTCATCCAGTAAAAGATTTTCTTTCTAAATCGTACAGTCTTCATCCAGTAAAAGATTTTCTTTCTAAATCGCACACTGCCCTCTCTGAAAGAAACAGAGAACAACACAACGGCAGATAAACGAAATACAACTTATGTAGATAACTTATGAACTATTTCATATCTCTTAGTGACGGGCTTAGGCTCGTAGTCAGTGTTGAAGCAATATTACACAAAGACAAAAACATCTCTCCTCTCTTCTGGAAAAGAGCTAAACGATCTATGTGAACAATTTTATTTTTACTTTGCGAAGATTTTCTAATACAATATACTACATCATTTAATTTTTTAACTATTTCCCATGGACCTTTCCATGGACTCTGCAATTTCGGTGCTCTTCCTGCAATCCGACGAGGATTATAAAACCACATTTTTTGTCCTTCCGTAAAGTTTACTTGTCTAGCTCGACGGTCATACCAAGATTTGACATTTTTGGACTTGACCTGAAGATTTTTTCTAGCATATTCATGAATTAAATCTAGCTTGTTTCTAAGTCTCATCACATAAGTTTCTACTTCTTCATTTTCTATCATCTCAGGTGGGCAACCTCTAAGAAGATCCAAAGGTAAACGGAGGTCCTGTCCTAGGTACATCTCCGCCGGGGTTGCTCCAGTGGACTCTTGTTTTGAAGAACGAAAAGTTAATAAATACAAAGGAACCCACCGATCCCAATCTTTCTGATTCTCACAAACAAACTTCGCCAAATAATCTAAAATGGTTCGATGTTGATGTTCGACTTGACCATCTGATTGAGGGTGAAGAGGAGTTGTACTCGTTTTTCTTATTCCCAATAGCTTGGTCATTTCTCGAAAAAGATTCGATTCAAAATTCCTCCCCTGGTCAGTATGTAATTCCAATGGAACTCCATGCCGAGAAAATACTTGATCAACTAAAGATCTTGCCACAGTACTGGCTCTTTTATTTTTCAGAGGAATTGCTTCAGGCCATTTTGTGAAACAATCCACTACCATTAGTAGATATTTATTCTTAGCCGAAGAAGTTGGCAATAGACCTAAAATATCCACTTGTATTCTTTCAAAAGGATTGCCTACATTATAAATTTGTAGGGATGACTTTCCTTTGCCGATAGGACCCTTTCTTGCTACACAAATCCTACAAGTAGCACACCATTTTTCTACATCCTTCTTACAAGTAGCCCAGTAGAATCCTTTTCTGATTTTTTGAAGTCTTATTAATTCCGAAATGTCCTCTAGAAGGTGTGTCATGAGCTTTCTTCAAAATTATTTCTACCTTCTGCGAAGGTACTACGATCTGAAGAAGATTTTTCTTTAAACTCGGAGAAGTCCATTTTTTATATAAAACTCCATTGACTATTGTCAACATATCCCAATGAGTCCAGTAAATTTTAGAAGAAGTATCACCAGAAGAAACCTCCTGTCAATCTGGTCTTTTTCCAATTTCTTTGACACGAATAATTTTTGAAATAATTGGATCTTGAAGTTGCTCGGAACGCCATTCTTCAAGATTATCCTCAGTGAGGATTATACGACCAAAAATTTCTCCTTTGGATAATTCCTTTGTTCACGAACGCGCTGCGAGAGAAAGGATCGCGCTGCACCAAAGGATGAGTCACCTTTTGTATTAAACTGACTTTAATATTATAAAACAATTAAGAACGAACACTTTAACAAACTTTTACAGTCTTATTTAATTTACAGAGAAAATCGGACTCAAAATCAAAGTGCGGAATAAGCGGCGGTCGTCAACGAATTTTAGCGGTTTTACAAGTATGCGGTTTGCGTTATGCGGTTCACGGCGGAAAAGCGATAAGGCGCGGATTTCGGGTGCGAGCTCTCTTTTATGGGTTTCCCCAGAAACCTTTTAGCAGAAAACCCACTTTTTCGGAGAGCGCCAATTATTGCGAGCAATTTAAATTGTGCTCGAGGTGACTCGAGGGCACAGCTCATTATTGGCCGCTGTCAAAATTAACGGAAGACGGCTGGCAGAAAGCATGCGCGCGCGGGTGATCGCGATAATTATTGGTGAAAAGAGGCGCCCGTGGTAAGCCGCGCATGCTTACTGAAAATAATTATTCGGCGGAACGGTTGTGATACCGTTAATTGTTGATGTTTTGAGGAATGTTTTTTCGAGACAGATTGATTTATGTCGCTGTGTTTCTCCTCGAAAAACATACAAAAAACGATTTGCTGTAAATATCGATTATTCTAGAATCTTATAAAATATTATTCGAACAGAATATTTTATTTTATTCCACGGCTAGTATTTTCTGATGCGTTTTGAACATCCTTCTTTGACTCCATTTTTACACAACATCGACATAATATCTCTACACATGGACGCCCAGATAGACCATCTGCGTTACCATGAGCTTTACCTTTTCGATAACAGACGTCAAAGTCATACTGTTGTAAGCGCTCAAGCCATCTTGCCAATTGTCCTTCCAAATTCCGAAAAGACATTAACCAACGCAGAGAAACATGATCCGTCCTCACTAAAAATTTCCGTCCATAGAGATAATGATGGAAATTTTTTATGGAGTCCACTATAGCCAATAGTTCTCATCGAGTCACACAATAGTTCTTTTCAGCTTTATTAAATACTCTGCTGAAATAAGCAATCACTTTTTTACCTCCATCCTGTAACTGAGAAAGCACTGCCCCGATACCGTGATTTGAGGCATCAGTGTCTAAAATAAATTGACCTTCCCCTAAAGGAAATGATAAAATTGGTGGGAAAGTCAAAACATGTTTCAATACTTCGAATGCCTTTTGACATTCAGAAGACCAGATAAATTTGCAATTATTTTCCGTTAATTTGTACAAAGGTTTGACCAAAATAGAGAAACCTTTGACAAATTTCCTGTAGTACGAACAGAAGCCAAGAAAACTTCGGACTTGTTTTCTTGTTTTCGGGAGTGGCCAATCTTTTATAGAAGAAATTTTATTAGGATCTGTTGCAACCCCCTCTGCAGATATGACATGTCCGAGATACTTAACTTTTCTCTTAAAGAATTCACACTTCTTTGGGTTCACTTTAAGATTCGCATTTTGCAATTGTACAAAGACCTTCTTTGAATTTTCTATCATTTCTTCGAAAGTGTTTCCAAAAATAATTATATCGTCTAAATACACAAAACAACTTTTTGAAATTAATCCTTTTAAAACTTTTTCCATTAAACGCTCAAAAGTTGCAGGGGCATTGCAAAGACCGAAAGGCATTACAGTAAATTGCCATAAACCATTTCCTACCGAAAAAGCAGTTTTTTCGCGATCCTTAGGATCTAATCTTACCTGCCAATACCCACTTTTTAGATCAAGGGTACAAAACCACGAATTCATCGCTAAACAATCGAAAATGTTGTCAATCCTTGGAAGCGGATAAGAATCTTTTACAGTGATTTAATTTACGGTAGTCCACACAAAACCTTATTGTACCGTCCTTCTTTTTGACCATTACAACCGGGGAAATCCAAGGGCTGTTTGATTCCTTAATCACTTTTTGAACTTTCATATCCTCTAAAATTTTATTAACCTCAGATTGAAGATGAAGGAGAATTCAGCGAGGTATCTGTTTAATGGGGTGAGAATTACATAGTTTTATGTTATGACTTAAAATATTACAATGGCCAGCAACAATATTCTCAGAAAACACAGATTGAAATTCTTGTAAAAATTCAGAGAAAATATTCTTTTGAGAAATATTTATTTTGGAACAACTTTGTTCAAAAACCTGATAAAGAAAGCTGGGAAGCTGAGTAGAGCAATTCTCTATTCGAGAACAAATTAGCTCGCTCTCTTCCATCTTACCTCTCGTCAAACCGAGGGCGTTCTCAAAAAGCCCGTCTAATATGCCGGTTTTGGAAAGAAAATCCTCCCCAAGAATGCATTCATCACTAATATCGGCCACATAAAATGGCATTTCGAAACAAAATTTTCCTACACGCACTTCCGCAAAAACACGAGAAATTACTGGCACTTTCTCTCCAGTAGGATATTTAAGAGTTTGTTCAACCTTTTCTTTTTTTAATGAATGTGCTAATTTTTTATTCAACACTGACACATCTGAGCCTGTATCTATCTTAAAAATACAAAATTTATTATTTAAAAGTCCGCTCACGCAGTTTTGTTTATATGTGCCCGTGCCTATCCCTCTAAGGCGACGCACACAAACTGGGGATCAAGCTTCAACTGTCGATCCGGTCCCGATTATTTCGACAGTGCTCAGTTTTCCGCTTTTAAAGTCGGACATTCCGAGCGGAAATGCCCAGTCGCTCCGCATTGCCAACATTCTTTCTTATTTTGTCCCTCATTTCTTCTCTTAAATTTTTCCTTAAATCTTTTATTTCTTTCAAATTTTTGATATTTATTTTGTTTATCTCCTTCTTTTATTTGCTCCGAATTTTTTGAAATTTCTTTTTGATTTAAACGATAAATTCGCGACGTTTCCTCCCATCTTCCCGAGAAACTACTTTTATTTATGAATCTGAGGGCTTTCGCTCGTTCGATCGCTATCCTTAACGATGTTACCCCTTCCATTTGAAGAGAGCGTTTCACAAATCCGTCTTTTAATGCAGCAAGAAATTGTGAATACGCGATTTTATCACGCACTTCATGAGTGCATTCCGGATATGCTTTTCGTGACAGACGTTCTAAATCTGTGCCTAATGTTGCATAGTCTTCTCCCGGAAGTTGTTTCCGATTTGAGAATTGCAAATAATAATTCTGTGTAAATTCGCTCTCTCCAAATTGTAATTCTAATTTTTCTTTTAGTTCTTCAAACGTGGGGGATTCGATATCGTCTGCGTATGAATCTAATAAAGAACGCGCTCTTCCGCGTAAACACAATGCCAAAACCACCGCTTTTTCGGACTCATCCCAACGATTTGCGCGTGCGATTAATGAAAATTGCGAAAGAAAATCTCGCAACGGTGCCGTTCCGTCATACGTATCCGTTTTGATTTTTATATTAAGTCGCGCTCGATCTCCGCTCGCGTTTCTTAGCTGATTCGTTTGTATAGAATTTCTTTCCCGAGAAGCGTTATTATGAGAGTTACTTAGCTGCGGAACTGTTGTGAGTCGCTCCTCAAGGCGTCTGACGACCGAATCGCGCTCCTTAAGCTGAACCTCTATTTCGTTGCGGAATCGTCGTTGTTCCTGCTGTTCCTGTCGACGCTCCTCGCGTAACTGTTGCAACTCCGATAAGAGAGTCTGCACAGGATCCTCTGAAGACGTCGTCTCCGTAGAAGACTCCGTCACTGTTGCTTTTGAGCGGATCCTCACCGGAGAATGTACGGTCGCCATTTTGTCGGACACGTCGTCTGATTTATCCGATCCCGGAACCGCTTCGTTGTCGATTCTATCCCGGACGAGCCCCCAAAATGTTGCGTCTTCGGGACGCCTCTCGTTCAGTCACTCACACACAGTCACTCTCACTCGCGCGCGAAATAAAGATACTCGCGTAATAGGGAAATGAACTTTAATATAAAGATCCAATACACGAAACCAATGAAATATAACAAATAGTGCATTCGTAATGCAAAGAAGCTCCGGTCTCGGAAAACGTCCGCACGATGCGACCGTTAGACCAAATCTATCTAATGGCGTCGGAAAACATTCAAACGTCGGTTGTCTATCAACAACCCTCCTAGCGATGATGTTCAGGGGATGATAGTAAAGTGAAGTTGCACAGGGGATGCAAATCCAGAGACGTAACAATACATATGGCAAGGAAATGTTGCCAGTATTCTATTTTTCTATATACGAGATGCGGCATTTAACTTAGTAAATCTGAATATATTGAAAATAATTAAATTTGATAAAACCCACAATTTTCCAAACTTTATTTATAAGTTTCCTAAATTGTATTTCTTTTAAATATATCGTCTATTCATACATTACAAATGATATTGAAATGTATAATTATAATATATGAATAGATACAATAAAATGAAAAATTGTCAGTTCTTTCATATTTCAGGTTATCATTTTAAACATTTATGACAAATTTGACAAACAAATCTTATTTTTCTTATTAAATAAATTTAATTAATAATTTATTTTTGTTTATTTTTATTTATTTTGTCATATAAATCAATTTTATTTGTATACGTATTCAAAATGAAGGTATTTAATTTATTTCTTAAAATGAAAACGTTCATCAAACATACAAGAAAAACTACGTACAAGAACTACTCAACAATATAACTCCAATGTAACATACTTTATACATATGTAACAGTTACATTGTTAAATGGGAAATTATAACATTTATGTTATAATTTGTTAGCTTGTTACTTTATTGAGAAATTTTTTATTAGATTCTAGAAGTATACTTTTAAAGGCCATTCCACAATAAATTGCAAATGTTCCCGTTGCCAGTTAACAATTGCGAATTGATCAATCAGAGCAAAGCAACTTGTCAGCTGATTGGTCAATCCGCAATTGTCAACTTGCAACAAGAACATTTGCAACCTATTGTGGAATGGCCTTAAACGTATAGCATTCTAGGACATAATTGTATGTACACATCATTTTAAGCAAAAATGTTAATATAAACATGTGTAACGGCGTGGCCGTTACTAACGCCTCGCGGGCCGATCACCCGCCCGCCACTTGAGGCTATGGCGCCTAAGGCGCCCCTAAACGCAAAAACACAAGCGATACACGGGTCACCCTACCCCAGGGGCGCCCCACTACAACCCCCAGAGGCGCCCCACTACGACGCCGGCGTTACCCCCACCACAGCCTCGATGCAGAGTGGGGGAACCGCCGGCAGGGTATATAAGCCGGCTCGACGGATGAGCCGACACCAGTCCTGTTCCGGACCTCCTAGCCAGGCAACGGGCTTCTCGTTGTTACGCCGGGTTTCCCGGTTTCCGGTCTCTTCCTGCTATACACCGGGTGACGGGTTTCTCGTTGTTACGCCGGGTTTCCCGGTTTCCGGTCTCCTCCTGTTACACGCCGGGCGACGGGCTTCTCGTCGTTACGCCGGGCTTCCCGGTTTCCGGACACCGATATAGGCTATATGCCTCAGTACGTTCGATCTCCAGATTTCGCATACCGGGTGACCTGTAAGTCCTTTCCGGACACCGCTACAGGCTATACGCCTCCGTACACCGTATCTCTAAGTTATACCGGGTAATTTGTAAGTCTTTTCCGGACACCGCTACAGGCTATACGCCTCCGTATTTTGTTTATACCGGGTAGTCAATAAGTTTCTCTATTCAGGCTTTATGCCAACGAACATTTTGCTTACTTGTTTCTTTTTGAATAAACCAAAGCATTGTTAATAAGGAATAAGCGAGTCTGAATCTCCCCCTTCCTCCCGAATCCTGGAACCGGCGAGCCGATCCGCGGCGTCGGGAAAGGTGAACCGTTACACATGTATCTTATTTTGGATTCTGGGTAGTTATAAAGATACAACATATTCAAGTTTAAAAACGAATACATTTATTAACTTAGAAGAACCGAACTATAAAACAATAATTATATTAAACTTTTACCATTTCCTATTAGTTTAAACTTTTTGGTTTCTGATATAATTATAGAATAGCTCATATATTTACTCATGCCAAAATTATAATATTTAATTATTTAAAAG